>NC_061120.1:53646591-53946591 GCF_002878395.1 Capsicum annuum | reverse complement strand
CTAGGCATTCACTTAGTCGATTCTTCAGAGGGTGGTGTATGTATTCATAGTAGTTCAAAGTCATCTCTAGTTTCCAAGGTGAAAGAGAAACAAGACAGGGATCCTAGCCTTGTTAAGCTCAAAGAGTCAATTCAAAATCAGAAAGTCGAGGTTTTCTCCCAAGGGGGAGACGGTGTTCTTCGTTGTCAGGGTCGTCTATGTGTTCCAGGTGTAGATGAATTGAGGAAGTGAATTCTTGCAGAAGCACATGGTGTGTGATACTCTATTCATCCAAGGGCCACTAAGATGTACCACGACATGCGGGAGATCTATTGGTGGAGTGGGATGAAGAGAGATATTGCAGAGTTTATGGCTAAGTGCTCTACATGTCAGCAGGTTAAGATAGAGCATCAGAAACCTAGTGGTTCCATGCAAGAGTTCACCATTCCTACTTGGAAGTGGGAAGAATTTAACATGGAATTCGTGACGAGTTTGGCTAGAACTCGTCATCAACATGATTCAGTCTAGGTCATTATAGATAGAATGACTAATTCAGCTTATTTCCTTCCTCTTCATACTTCTTATTCCACCGAGGATTATGCCAAACTCTATATCAGGGAGTTAGTCAGGTTACACGGTGTTCCACTATCTATCATCTTAGACAGAGGTATTCAGTTCACTTCTCACTTTTGGAAAGCATTCCAAAAGGGTCTCGGTACCCAAGTCCATCTCAGCACAGCATTTTATCCTCAGACAGATGGTCAAGCAGAGAGGACCATTCATACTCTTGAAGATATGCTAAGGGCGTGTGCAATTTAGTTTAAGGGAAGTTGGGACGACCACTTGCCTTTGTTTGAGTTTACATGCAACAATAGTTATCATTCTAGTATTCAGATGGCTCTATTCAAAGCTCTCTATGGTAGGAGATGTAGATCTCCGATTGGTTGGTTTAAAGTTAGTAAGGCCTCAATCATAGGTCTTGACTTCATATTCGATGCCTTAGAGAAAGTTCAATTGATCAGAGAGAGACTTCGGGCTGCTCAGAGCCGACAGAAGTCCTATGCAGATGTTCGTAGAAAGGATCTCAAGTTCAAGGTCAATGACTATGTCTATCTTAAGATCTCTCCTATGAAGGGATTGAAGAGGTTCGGCAAGAAAGTAAAACTCAGTCCCCGGTATGTCGGTCCCTTCAGAATTCTTTATCGCTTCAGCAAGGTAGCTTATAAGTTTGAGTTGCCTTCAGATCTAGCCCCAGTCTATCCAGTTTTCCATGTCTCTTTGCTAAAGAAGTGCATAGGTGACCCAGAAGTTATTGTCCCTATTCAGAGCATCGACATTCAGAACAGCCTCTCCTATGAAGAGATTTCAGTAGAAATCTTAGATTATCAGACTCATAGATTGAGGAACAAAGAAGTTCCTCTAGTCAAGGTTCTTTGGAAAAATTAGTCTCATGAGGGAGCTACTTGGGAAGTAGAAGCAGATATGCGTACCAAGTATCCTCACCTCTTCCCCGCCAATTCAGATCAAGCTTAATGTAACAGTTCTCCTTAATCTTATTCAATTTCACGTTTTTGTTTCCAGTATAAACTTGGTACCTATTAACAATTTCATACTCAGTCATGCATTCATGTGTCAGTTGTTCGTGCATCATATATGCACAAGTTCAGTATATTTAGCATATCAGTCATGAGATCAAGTTTCAGTTCTTTATGTTCAGTTCAGGTTCTATTGTCATGTATCCCTTCTCAGTAAATTCTCATTCGAGGATGAATGTTCCTAAGGGGGAGATATTGTAATACCCCGCATATTTCTAAGCTAGGAAGTGAATAAGTATTCCTATGTATGGAATATCCTATCCTATGATTCATACTTGAGTACATGACTTACAATGAATATCCTAGTGATAGGATAGCTTATGATGCATTAAGCATGTTCATATGAGTCACTTAAGATAATACAAGATAAGAGTTTTTGAATCCATCACGTTTTAGTGTTCAATTTTCCAAGGGTCATATTTGAATGAGTATAAATCAATTTTAATGTGGTATGTTGGCTGATTTAGACCCACTAAAGTGTAGAGAATCGAATTAGCTTTCCAATGATACCAATTTCACCTTAATCCAATACCCGAGCAAAAAGTTTTTCCCATTTTTGTGAGAGACAGTAAGGATAGGCGATTGGTTAGGTGCCGCCCAGCACAAACATAGGCGATTGGTTAGGCGCCAACCAACATAGCTTAGGCAATCACTTGGGCACCGCCTAAGTCAGTTACAGGTGCTAAAAATACTCCGTTTTGAGTTATTTTAAGGGTAATTACGTCTTTTAACACTCTTTACACGTCCCTAAACTTAACCCTACAAAATATATAGCTTCTAAACATATTACAACCCTATTATCATCTCAACGCTCATCATCCAAGAGCACTAAAACAGAAAAACAACTAGGGTTGCATAACTAAGCTTGAAGATCCAATTTCAAGGAAATTCCTCCGTCAATCATCAAGAATCTTCCTTCTAAGGTATGCGTGAATTGATTTATGGATCCCTTTCATCCATAAAGCTCAAAAACCCTCTTTTTCATTATAAAATATGATTTCTATATTGTTGGGTGTTGATGATTATATTGTTTATATTGGGTGATTCCCAAGATGGAATCTTTATATGTTTTTTTTTTGAATTTCATGATATCATATAAGTTGGAAACATGTAAATTTGGTTGTTAATGATGTATAATTTGATGATTTCACCTATGCTTAAGATGTGCATGTAAGGTGTTTGATAAAATGCCTAAGAAACTAGAAATCATGCAATATAGCTAAATTGTGACTAAGTGAAGAATTCATGATATGCCCTTATGTTCCAATGACTTCTATGTTGATAATGTTCCTTGTAAATGTTGTTGGAATACTCATGAACTATTCTTATGAGATTATGCTATCTTTACTTGCAAATCCTACTTATGAACAAGATGTATGATAACCATACAATCCACATGAACTTCCATGCTATTGGTATGTGTTACCAATATGATTATGCAATGAACATGCTATTAAGATTGTGCAAGTACTTCCATGTGATATGAAATCCTTTCCATGCAATACATTGTTGATAACCATGCTTAGTATGAGATCCCTACTTATGAT
The DNA here is from genome assembly GCF_002878395.1 of Capsicum annuum. Classification (NCBI taxonomy): domain Eukaryota; kingdom Viridiplantae; phylum Streptophyta; class Magnoliopsida; order Solanales; family Solanaceae; genus Capsicum; species Capsicum annuum. The sequence continues at coordinate 53,943,470 of NC_061120.1, read as the reverse complement.
ATTATAAATTATGGACTCTACTCTTATGATCAAGTCAGTTATGTGTGTCAGTTTCCTTCCATCGAGTCCTGGGGTACTTGTACCCAAAAACTATAGCTGTGTGCCTAGATCTATGTCATGTTTCATGATATCCAAACTCAAGCTATGATTTCATAGACTTCAGTCAGTCATGTGACTTAGGAAAACCTCATGATCTTAGTCAGTTGTCAGATATCAGTAACATTCTGCCAGTCAACGAAATTCAGTAAGATTAAGTCATGCACAGTTAGTTATTCATGTCCAGTCCCTCCATATGGGAGTAGATATTAGCATCGAGTGAACCCAAGGATGGGAACTCACCCGCCAGTTCAGGGTGTGATTCTTAGTAGTCATCCTTGTGTTCCAGAACTACTTAGCTAGTGTAGGTTGAGACATCTTAACCCATCAGATTAGGGTTGATGAGGTGGCTTAACCCATCAGGTTAGGGTTCCCACCGTTCTCATTTTGTACCTACCAGATAAGGGTCACTCACAGGCTATCCTTACCCGTAGAACGGTATTGACACCCCTCCAGTCGGTGCAGAGATTGGACCCCAGCTTAGCCATAACGGCATACATGGGGCACGTCGATTAAACACTACTTCCCATAGTTTTAGTATCAGTCTCAGTAAAAGAACTTAGGTCATTCTTCAAATTTTAGTATATACAAGACTGTCAGATATAGTTATCCATGTTATCAATTTTAGTATCAGTCATGACAGTTATTAGTAAACCATGTATTAGCTTACAGGTCATGCTATCATGTATTCACGATCCTAGTTTCTATATATGTGTGTTTGCACTCCTACGTTCATATTAGTCAGTTAGTGTTGTTCATGTATGAAACCCTTTATGCTCATCCTACCTTCCTTGTATACTCAGCACTCTAGTTGTACTGACGCATTTACGCTATGGTGCTTTCTTTTTATGTTACACCATAGGTTCCGAGATACGATCTCCAGCCCAGCAGTAGCGGTAGCATTCCAGTCACAGAAACACAGTGAGTCCTCATTGATTCGAGGACAATATGATTTGATTCATTTAATTATTTCTTCAGTTCAGTTTTATGGAGTTAGTTGGAGACATGTTCCTTCAACTCCTTATTCAAATAGTTTAGAGACTTTTAGATTTATGTTCAAATTTACGTTCAGATTGAGTTGTTTTGGTTATTTTCACCCATATGATTGTATTCAGTTGAACCTCATGGCCTCACAGTTCTATGTATCTCGCATTATTATATCATGATTTGCAGTATACAGGCACAGATATTGGTCATGGGTTAGCTTGTGGTCCCTCGGGGTCATGAGCACTGTGTAGCATTCCGGTTCAGTGAATCAGCGTGTTACAATAAATTGCCTAAATATGGAATTTGAGGATTAGAAGTGGGTTATTTCGTCCCACCTTAGGCTAAAGTTTTAGCTCTTGTGGACTTAGTTGTGAATGTGGACTTTGTTGCAAGTGTTAGGCCTAGTTGAGACGATTGAGCCTTTAGAATAATATTACTTTGAGACTTGGTAATTGTAATGACTTTCCCTAAATAATGATTAATGGCCTTTAGAGATGTTAATTTCTCTTAGATATGATATTTGGCCTACAGAGATGATATCCCTCATAGTCATGATATATGACCTGTAGAAGTGGGATGCCTCCTAGATGTGAGATGCTTATCGATATATTATGCCTCATATATGTGGGATGATTATAGATATGTCTTATGGCTTATGGGGATGTTATGCCTCATAACTATGCTATGGCTTATTTAAAATGAGATGATTTATAAATATGATGTTGATATGGGTTCCAGATATGTATGTGGTCAAAAGGTTGTGATTATGATATTATATTTTTTTTGAACACATTATTAGGTCCAAGGTCGTATTATGATATGAGTTAACCAACTGAAACGTGTTTATCATTATAAAGGATGTGATTGTAGTTTATTGATATATTAATGCTTATGGTTTTATTGTATGAATACTGGTGATGGAATGCATAGATTCAGTACATTCATGATTGTTGCATTAATGATTGATACGATTCCAACTAGATTATAATCTTATTATTGTTTTCACTAACAAATGGTTAAAGCACACTTTCCACCTTAAAATGGATTTCTCCATAATAATAAACACCTATTTTAATGAATAACTTATATGTAAAAGAGAATAATAATAATGTTTGAATATGTGATCGAGATAGATTCTAGTCTCTGATTTGATACTACTAATTATTTAGGTCATGAGAGATTTTGACCCTTTACACTCCTTTATAATGATTTAGCTCGAAGTTCACTCAGGCAACAAATTTACAGGTTTATACTCTTTTAGCCACGACTTGAGCCCGTGCACCTATCACATCCTGATACACATCTCTCCTGTAAGGGATGAAGGAAGATGCTGGATTGATAATATGATATTGATGATGAGCGATGACTTATGGAAATATACTCCCTCTATTCTCTCTCCTTATGTTTATTTACTTTCGCCCTTAGAGATATCTCTCTTTACTTTAGACCTCGTGGGACTTGTTCTTTACTTTATCCCTTATGGGGTTTGCTCTTTATTATTGAAATTGACTTAGATATATGATTATATGATGATAATTGGCAAGATCAAAAGATGTTATAATAATGTAATAATATTCGACAAGGTCGGGGCATGTTGTGATGATGATATTGATACATGACAAGGCCAGAGAATGATTATATGGATTTTCCTATATTACATCTATCGGTTCAAGTTTTGCTAGCCCTATGTATGGAAACTATATATATATATACCCATCACGGTCGGAGGTTGATTATGATGATGATGACGGTTATGATGGAGATGATTATGATAACAAGATTAGGATATTATTTTTGTAACTTGCATTCATTCTTACATATACATTGCCTATCACCAGTACGCATCTATGTCTATCAGCTAACATAAGAAGGTTTCATAAATATGGGGGATGATTATGCCTTGTGTTATGGTATGCTGATTGAACCTTTTGAGCCTGGGGTGGTGGGGGAGTGCATAGGATCGTTTATGTTTTTGGTTATCCAGAATAGTCGGTTACTCATGTTGTTATTGATATTCCTATTATCATTGTTATGTCTAGCTTATGATAGATTGGTTATTGATTCAATATCAAGATTTGAGGTATGATTCTGGCCTCTTCTATCTGATGATTTCATTCTTGTGCATGATTAATTCATGATGAGACAAAATGGATTAAAAACTCAGAGTTTTTAGTACTAAATCCTTATAGGATTATAATGAGACCTTAAACTAAAATATGATGATCTAGGTTGTACTTCGGGTTTACGTTATATATATATATATATATAGTTGTATGTAGCTATGATAAACCCATATATCCCTTTCTTCCTTTGTTCATATTGTATATTCCTTCCATGGCCTTGTATATAGCCAAGGATATATGACATCGTGTTGAGATTTCTAAGTATGGATGAAATAGGATAGTTCATCCTTGATACTTTTGTAGCCTTATTATATTAGTCCCTTGGACCTGAATTGGGTAGGTTATCCTTACCATCTCATTGGTTATTTTATGTGGTTACTAAACACTTGGGTGTAGTTTCCATTCTGTTTATATGTTATATATATTGGCTTTATCTTTGGAGCTTAGTTGGCAGTTGCCTACTGAATACCATTCATTTGGTACTCATACTACACTACTATAGCTAGCAGATCATAATATGGGTTATCGTCATTGATGTTTGCATCGTGGAAAGCAGCCATGGTTTAGAAATGTAGAGTGAGTTCCTAACGTTCGGAGTATTACTTACCTCTCTCTTATTGTTATACTAGATTCTATGTTTTATTATAAGTTGTATCACTGTAATTCTTTTGATATTTCACTTTTGTACTCTTATTATACAAGCAACATTTGAACTGATACCACCAGGTTTTGGGATTATATTACGTAATAGCTTCTTTATTTCATCTATTCCACAGTTCTTTTCTTTATGTATTTGGTAGTCCATTATAAGTTGTTCTGGACTACAGGTTTGGCTTGCCTACTGGTGGGTTATAGTATACGCCATCATGACATAAGAAACTGGTTCGTGACAATTCATGGATCGTATTGTCTTTGACTTGGTAGAATTTTTGCTTGGTTGTGCTTGTATTAGTATGATATTTGTATGTTGTGGTTGGGGTTTTCATGCCTCAACTGTTGTAGATTCATTTGGGGGATAGTTGGTTGTTGAAGTTGAGTTTTGACTTTTAGAACGTGAAGTATGGAGGTTGCCTAAAAAATGGATACCTCTATCAAAATCCCTTAAAAACATTGACTTTCCGTAGAGGTTATTTGAGAGTCATGCTCGAGGTATGAGAGCCCAATACCTTATGTCTTTTTGATCTCGCGCTCTCCGTATCCATTGACTTTTGTGGATGAAAGTCCTTTATTAATGGATATTTTAATGACCCTCTAGGTCATTTCAACGATATTTGCACCTTTTTGGCTTTTCAAGCTTTCCTACAACAGATACAAGTTATTTGTTACTTTCTGGAATTGTAGATTCGATTATCGGACAGTTCGTCTAGGCTTTAGGCTTATTTCCCAATTTAGAGATATTGTTTTTAAGGAATTGGTCTCGGACTAAAACTCTAAGTAAAAAACAACATATTAGAATTTCAAAAATGTCATCAGCGTTGGAATGTTGATATTAGGCTATGGGGACCCTTAGTTTAGGTTTTAAGGATTCTGTACTTATTTTGGGCAATTAGGTTGATTATATGAAAAATGGAACTATAGGTGTAGGCCCCACATTTATTTGAAATGATCTTGAATAAACATTTTGATAGTTACCTTAAGTCCGGAATGTCAAATTTTGTATGGCAGCATAGTTCATTTACTCACACGTAGTTCCAATGAATCTTGAGCACCTGGTCAGAGTCCATTTGGACTTAGAAAAATCAGGTGTCTAGTATCATCTAGTGAAACCTCTTAAGTGGACCTTTGGTCGATTAAGAGATGGTCACTTAAGTTGTGGTCTCTTAAGAGAGTAGGGTATCACTTTAACGATCAACCTTAGACGCCGCCCAACTAAGTGATGGCCTCGCTGCTTAAGCGGAGTTGCTTAAGCAAAACTCAACCTCTTAATTGGAGGTAAGTTTTTTTGTACAGGATCACTTAAGCAATCATTTGACTGCTTAAGCAGTCTCTTAACCAGTGATCGCTTAACCAATCACTTGGTCACTTTAGCCGGTGATTGTTTACCCGATCACTCGGGCGCTTTAGCGTCATTCGCATGGGAATAAATCCCCTTTATCATATAATTTTCCCCTAATTTTTCTTAATCCTTTTCCGTTATTTTGAGATCATAGGAAATGGAAAGTATGGGAAATCATCCATTGAAGCCGAGGTAAGATATCCTAACACTCATCAGTTATTCTCCATTATTTTTCCCACCGAATTCCATCTTTTTTCATTAGAAATTCTTGGAAATTAGGACTTTAAATCCTTAGAACTTTTGATTTGGGCCCAGATTTATGTCCCATTTGTTCTCAACATTTTAGCACACATTCCTTATCCTTTGAGAAACCTCATGACTGATTCAATTTTGGATTCCATTAGCAGGCTCTGCGGGCCCATTCTTGACCCAAATTACGATCCGACCTTTTATATAGAAATATGGGTCTCATTTTACTCCTAATGATTGTAGATTATTAGCTTGATAGCATGGCGTCATTTCAGGATCGTGGATGATTCAAGGATTTTAATTTGGCATCGAAGTAGGCTTCGATCTAATCTTCTCTATGAATTATTGTATGTGTAGATGTAGATGGCATTCTAAGTAGGGACTATAGGATGTGATTAAGACTAAAATATCATGACTTAGCCTAATTTAAGAGTTTTGGGATAGAAGGATTGGCCTGGTCCTTAAGATGAAATACCTGTTATGGTTGTAAAATCCTATCATCCTATAATTATAAGTATGTTAAGCATAGCCTGATTTTAAGGTCCCTTTAGTATAAGGTTTACTACTTGACTTAATGAATTGGGTCATATTTACCGACTTATAGTATTAATGATGTGATATTTATATATTGTTGGGATGAGACCATGGTTAAGATACCACTTGGACTCCGGATTAGCAATCTATCCATATAAAGGACGTGGCTTTAGTCTATACTCCTACACGATTATTACTGTGGTATCCGGATACAGGTGATGGAATGCAAAGATTATAGTAGATTCATGCATACGTAGTGGTATGATTCTATCATAACCCGGATCTGGCTGTGATGGGAATCCCAAGTCCATCATAGACTAGAGATCACCCCTTATACCTAACCAAATTACCAAACATTGCCCAACAATGGCTAAATTTCGAACATATAACAAGATAGCATAAGATAATCTCAAGGAAATTTAATACATGTCTATAACCGATAACCAGTAATTGACCAAACAAAACCAACCAACATCACCACCCATATCCACAGTAATCCAACAAAGCCTCTATGCAAAAAGATCCAAAACCAGTCTTGGTCGGGATATTTCCCCGACTCTGACAATGACAATGATAATATAAACAGTCAAATCTAGTCTATGAAAGAACTGATGAAATGTCTAAGTCTACTAGAGAATCGAAGCTCGCCATGTCACCACAATGAACCGATGAACCTACCTGATCCACCTAAATCTATGCATGAAAAGTTGGAGTATCTCTGGTGTGCCTACATCACATGGGGATACAATGTCTGACGATGGTTTGTGGGGTCAACACTAGCATGAAACTCACGGATAGGGGACAAAATAATGTCAAGTATAAATATTTAAAATCATATATAAACCACATCATATTACATATATAAATAATATGTTGGGATAGGGAATAATGCTTATCATGCACTTTAAAACTTTATCCTGGATTATGTAGCTCAACCGTCATAACATAAGAAGGCACCCATAGGCTATATGAGCCCAGCTCTCCCCCGGCTAAAAGGGCCCAAGTACATGTAGCCACACGAACTAGAGAATGTACATATACACCATGGGGGACTTAAACTCTCAACATACCAAGGTGACTAAAGGACCAAATCATGTAAGGTGATATGGGGGACTCGGACCTCTCAATAATTTGATAATAATATAGGGGACTTGAACCACCCGATCATTTAGACCCCCATGTTGACAACCGCAGTTTCTAGTATTGGTCCCTCGAAACCTCCACTTTCACAGCTCATCTACATAACCTTCATTAAAGCCCAATTAAAATATTTAACATATATTCCTATTCATTAAACCATGATATACATTTAGGAATACACTGTTGGTATTGTTATACCAACTACACTTGCAAGGTAACATCAGCATTCCAAAATAATTATCATCAATTGGGAAAATTCACAACCTTATTGGTTCTATTAGACATTGTCTTGGGGAATTACACAAACCCATAAGGTTCAATTCAAAATCATTATGCTTTATTAACTTTTCACATTATGCAATAGTTCAAGAGTAGTTCAGTGCGCATACTTTTCATATTCAAAACAAATTTCACAATAGGAGTTATGGTCATTACCAATTCAATTGTCAAAACTCACAAATTTGGGAAGTCACAATCTCTCAATTTATTCACCATACCTATGCACCCTAAAAGTTCAAAACCATAATTGAAGAATGAACCATCATAAGAAAACCATGGGAAAACATTGTTCAATCATAAATATTTGAAACCCCCAACCCATGTTCTAAAATAAACATCAAAAACATATGAATAATACTTTTAAACACATGTTTTTAGGAAAGTAACAGTTAGGGAAGAGTAACATACCTGAAATACCCAAAATTATGGATAGAATACAACCATTGAAACTCTCTTTTGCCCTCTTCTTGAAAACCCTAAGTATCGATGCTTGAGAGACTTGAGCGAGAAGAAAGAATGTTTGGCTTGTATTGTTGTTGAAAATAATAGGTCATGGGTTATTATTGGGATAAGAGGGAAATGTCTAAATACCCCCATTAAAAATTTGAGAAATAAATCGCCAGTCGTTATGGGTCTCATTAAGACACACCATGACTCATTACAACTAGTCTCCATGAATCATTGTCAAGATAGTGTCACCAAGCACACACACTGTTGACCTTATGAATCGCATAATGGGACACTACGACTCATAGGGTACAATCGTAGTCAACACAGAAACCATTTTGCTAAACACTGGATATCCTACGATTTACACACGACCCGTAATGAGTCCTCATGACTAATAGTGAGCCACTTGTACTCAGACCAGAGGAATTAGCCACGCACACTGGATAGGCTATGATTTGGGTCTAATGACTTATCAAGACTCCCTACGACTCATAGGGTAAGCCGTAGACATGACAGTGAGGATGGTATTTTAGAAATTTCTCAGAGATCAACGCTTGGGGTATTTCGTTCTACCTCCTTCGGATCATTCATCCTCAAATGATGTGTCAAGGCATCCCTTAGCACGATTTAACACAAAAACACACCTACACTTAACAAAGATAGAAAACAAAGATGTTAAAATTACACATACCTTAATCAGGATTTTTCGGAATAAGAAATAGGAATGAATACTTGGACTTTATTTCATCCTCAGCTTCTCGAGTAGCTTCCTCATACTTTTGGTTCCTCCAAATAACCTTTACTGAAGCCACATCCTTCATCCGCAACCGACAAACTTATCGATCCAAGATCTCCACCGAAACTTCCTCATAAGATAAGGAATTCAAAATGCCCACACTATCCAAAGAAACAACCAACCAAGGGCCATCCATACTCTTTCTCAATATCGAGACATGGAAGACTAGATGAATAGAGCTCAAGCTAGAAGAGAACTCCGATTCATAAGCAACATTGTTAACCCTACTCAAAAATAAAAATGACAGACCAACAAAACAGAGACTGAGTCTCCCCTTCTTCCCAAACCACATCACGCTTCATGGGAGACACCTTTAATAACACCGAGTAACCAACATTAAACTCCAACTCCCTTCGTCTCACATCCGCATAGGAAATTTGGAAACTTGGGGTAGTGTAAGCCTATTCTAAATCACCTTTACCTTCTCCATGGCTTGGTAACCCAAATCAGGACAAAATAACCTATTTTTACCAACTTCAAACCACCCAAAAGGAGACCTACACCTCCTACCGTACAATGCCTTAATAGAGCCATATAAATGCTAGAGTGATAATTGTTGTTGTAGGCAAATTCTATGAGAGGTAAGTGGTCAACCCAACTACCACCAAAGTCAATCACATAAGATTTAAGCATATCCTTCAATGTATGAAATGTTCTCTTCACTTGTCTTTCCTCTTGTAGGAGGAAAGAGGTACTAAGGCTCTCCATAGACCCCAAACCTCTCTAAAAGGAACTTCAAAAGTGAGATGAGAATTGAGTACCTCAATAAGTTATAATGAAAACTAGGGCACCATGCAACTTCACGATCATCTCAATGAAGGGCTTAGCATAATCCTCTGCCGAATAGTTAGTCCTCATTGGCATGAAGTGAGTGGACTTAGTCCTCTTATCCACGATGACCCAAATGGAATCAAACTGATAGAGAGACCGTGGAAGAACAGTAACAAAATCCATATTAATTATTTCACATTTCCATACAAGCAACTCAATTTCTTGAAACAATCCATCGGCCTTAGGTGCTCCACATTCACTTGTTGAATTACTATGCACTTAGCCACATAATTGGCCACATCCCTCTTTGAGTTATTCCACCAATAAATTTCTGTGAAGTCACGATACATCTTCATTGAACTAGGATGAACAGTATAAAGCAACTCAGGAGTGTTAGCTAAAATTCTTCCTCGCAACCCATAAATATCAGGAACACATAATCTACCTTGGCACCTCAAGATACCATCACCACCAATCTCAAAAGCCATCACTTTCTATCTACCTACATACTTATTGATCTGCATCAATATAGGGTCCAACACTTGCTTCTTCTTTACCTCCACACCAAGATATAACTTTGTGACCTTTTGAACAATCACACCACCATCTTCAGAACAAAGATAAGGACTCCAAAATTAGCCAAATGGTAAATATCCTTCACCAAATCTCATTTCTCCTCATCCACATGAGATAAGATCCCCATGGACAACCTGCTAAGAGCATCAACAACCATGATATCTTTACCTGGGTAATAGTGGACACTCATTTGATAGTCCTTTAGCAATTCAAAACACTTTCTTTACCTGATATTTAGCTTCTTTTGAGTAAACACGTATTGAAGGATCTTATGATCAAAATAAGCATCCACATGGACCTCATACAAATAATGTCGCCAGATATTCAATGCAAATACTGCAGCTAATAACTCCTAATCATGAGTAGGATAACTCTCCTTATGAACCTTCAACTGTCTTGAAGCATATGAAACCACCTCTCCATGCTGCATTAACACGCAACCCAGTCCCACTCGGGACATATCATAATAGACAACAAAACCATCAGTACACTCAAGTAGAGTAAAGACCAAAGCCAAAATCAACTTATCCTTCAACTTTTCAAAACTACCCTCACAAGCATCAGACCATAAGAACTTTACCTTTTTTTGTGTCAACTTAGTCAATGGGGCAACAATAAAACAAAACTTTCCACAGACCTTCTGTAATAACTGGCTAAACCAAAAAAGCTCCGAATGTCAGTTGGAGTTGTGGGTCTAGGCCACTTTTTAACCACTGCAACTTTCTATGGATCCATCATGATCCCTTCACTGGAAATAACATGACCCAAATAATTCACAACATTTAACCAGAACTCAAACTTTGAGAATGTCGCATATAACCGCTAATCTTTTAAGGTTTGCAAAACCACGTGGAGATGATCGGTATAATCCATCTCACTCTTAGAATAAGCCAAAAAATCATCAATAAATACAATTACAAGCAAATCCAAGAACTGACAAAATACCCAGTTCATAAGATTCATAAAATCAAAATGGATCATACCGGGTTCGAAAAGTAGTATTAGTGATATCCTCCTACCTAATCTTTAACTAATGGTACCCAAACCGAAGATCAATCTTAGAAAAGTACTTAGCACCCTGAAGCCGATCAAAGAGATCATTAATCCTCGGAAGGGGATATTTATTCTTCATGGTCACCTTATTCAATCTGTGGTAATCTATGCACATTCGAAAAGATCCATCCTTCTTACACATTAATAGAACCAGAGCACTCTAAGTAGAAACACTAGGGCGGATAAAACTCTTATCTAGAAGATCTTTGGACTACTTCTTGGGTTCTTTCAACTTAGTCAGAGTCATTCTATAAGGAGGCATAGAAATAGGACAAGTGTCTGAAAGAAGATCAATCCCAAAATTAATTTCCCTATCTAGAGAAAACCAAAAATATCATTAGAGGATACCTCAGGGAATTCATAAACCACAGGGACAGTATACAAAAAAGGACCTTCAAATTTAGAATCCTTAACATGCACTAAGTGATAGAGGCATCCCTTAGAAACTAATTTTTGTGCTATAAGATACAAAATGAACCTTCTCTTAGGAACTAGGGAACTACCTTCCCACTCAATCATCGGCTCATTAGGGAAGTGAAAAATGACCCTTCAAGTTCGACAATCAAGAAAAGCATAGGATGAGTGCAACCAATCCATCCCCAAAATCACACTAAAGTCTAACATGTCCAACTATATCAGATCAACTAGGGTCTCCCTACCATAGATCGTCATCATACAACCCTTATAAATCCTTCTAGCTATAATAGAGTCACCAATTGGGGTGGACATAGAGAAGGGGTCCGGAATACACTTAGGATCAAAACCATAATGAATAGCCACATAGGGGGTCACATAAAAGATGGTAGGCTAGGGATTAATTAGATAATATACATCAAGAGAGAAAAGTTTGAGCATACCAGTAACAACATCGAGGGATACCTCATAATCCTGGCTAGTGGTAAGAGCATACAGACGGTTTCATCTAGTGTCAAAGCCCAACATAAAAGTAGCAACCTTTGGTGCAAAAGTTGATGAAGTATCAACAGGAATATTATTTTCCCCAGAAGCAACCCTAGAAGGAAAATTCCTCTGCATATGACCAATCTGACCATATTTAAAACACTTGTTCCTCCCCTCTTCACAAACACCATGATGCACCAATTACAAAATCTATAAGGGGAATGTGATGGAGCTGACTGAACCTCACTAGCCTGAGGCTAGGCACCCTATACCCTTGGACCCATACTATTTTGAAAATGACAATCACCTAACAGCTTTAGATAAGGAGAACTAGCCGTAGAATAGGAATCAGTATTGTTCCACTTCTACTTAGACCATTTTCTGACATCTCTACCACTCTACTGCTGACCTCCACCGTAATTCGAGTATCAAAAATCCTTATTCTGCCTTTCACTCATCTTCACTTTCTTCTTTTTTTTCCTCTTTCACTTATTTAATATACACCATAAGTTTAGAGATGTCAATATCATTATTTAGAAAGGCGACCTTTCTCTCCAAAATCAACTCAGAAAAAAACCCAAAATAAAATTTCCTTATTTTAGATCTTATGATATATACTAACCTAGGAGCATACCGAGATAACTAGTGAAACTTTAAGGCATACTCATTTACCAACATCTTACCTTACTTCAAATTCCCAAATTTCTCAACCTTCACCTCCCTCAACTCCTGAGGAAAAAAATAAGAAAAGTACTAGAGAAGTTATCCCACAAAGTAGACTCAGCACACCTCTAGACTGTTCCCATTTCTCGTAGCACTGATACATCATATCCTTCAATTTATATACAGTGAACTCCACACTTTCTTTATCATTAGCATGGATCATATGAAAAATCTTTTTTATCTCATCAATGAAATTCTAAAAATCTTTCTCAACTTAGAACCAGTGAAAGTAGGAGGACTCAACCTTATAAATTGGCCAACTCTAGTGACCTTAGAAGATGAAGCAACAAAAGTAACATACTCAGTCTGATAGGCCACTAAATGGGTAAGCAAATGGATAGACTAATGAAACTCAGGATTAAATATGCCAACTTGAGGTGCCTGAGGAGGGCTAGGGGGAGTCATTTGAACTCTCTACTAGGGCAATCAGAAGTAGTGACCTTAGACAGGGTCTGAACATCTTATGTAGTATGTGATTCATCCACATTATAAGATGGGACAGAGTTTTCAAAAATACCAAGTCTTCTGGGAAGCTTGATCTGAAAAGCAAACATAGGGGGATTAGAGGAGATTTCAAGATCTTAGACTCTATATCCTAAAATAGAACAATAAGAAAGAAAAACATTTCTAAATGTTTCATAGTCTCTCCCTTATAAATATGGCATGCTATACATCCATAAAAGAGAATCTAATTGACATGGATTTGTGTATACCAAATGATACCAAACTTGGCTCTGATACCAACTTTGTCACAACCAAAACCAGGGTATGTCCATGACGGGTATCCCAAGTCCACCATGGACTAGAGGCCATCCCTTATACCTAACCAAATCACCATACACTGCTCAATAATGGCTGAATTTTGAACATATAACAAGATAGCATAAGATAAGGTCAAAGAAATTTAAGATATGCCTATAATCGATAACTACTAATTGATCAAACACCACTAACCATCATCACCACACAAGTCCATGGTAATATAATAAAGCCTCAATACAAAAAGAACCCAAAACCATTCTTGGCCAGGATATGTCCCCGACTCTGACAATGACAATGACAATGCCAATGATAATGTGAACCCTCAATTTTAGTCTATGAATGGAATTGATGAAATGTCTAAATCTTTGAACAATGGAAGGTCACCACTTTACCATAATGAATGGACGAATCGAGTCGATCCACCTAACTCTATGCAAAAAAAATAGAAGTATCTTAGGTGTTTGCATCGTATGGGGATACATCATATAGAGACGGTTAGTAAGGTGGACACTAGCATGGCACTCAGGTATAGGGAAAAAAATAATGTCAAGTCTAACCATTTCAAATTCCATACGAACCACATCATATTACACATATAAATAATATGTTGAGATAGGGAATAAGGCTTAGCGTGTACTTTAAATCTTTAGCCTGGATTGTATAGCATAATCATCATAAAATAAGAAGGCACCTATGGCTATATGGGCCCAACTCTGCTCTAATGCGTATAGCTACACAAACCATAGGATATACATATGCACCATGGGGGACTAGAACCTCTCGACATACCAAGATGACTAAAACACATAATCATGTAAGGTGATATAAGGGACTCTAACCTCCCAATCATGAGATAATAATAAGGGGGACACAAACCACCCAATCATTTAGACCCCCGTATCGATAACCACAGTTTCAAGTATTGATCCCTTGGGACCTCTACTTTGATGGCTCAACTACACAACCCCTATTAAATCCCAATTAAAGTATTTAACACACATTCATATTCATTGAACCATGATACACATTTAGATATAACTATGGCATCACCATACCAACTACACTTGCAAGGTGACATCAATATACCAAAACAATTATCATTACTTTGGGAAATTCACAACTATTTTAGTTCAGTTATACATTGACTTGGGGAATTAAACAACCCCATAAGTTTCAATTCAAAATCATTACACTTCATTAACTTTTCACATTATGCAATAGTTCAAGAATTGTTCACTGTACATACTTTTCATAACCAATTCAATTGTCAAAATTCACAAATTAGGGGAAATTAGAATACCTTAGTTTATGCAACCCACAAGTTAAAAACCATAATTAAAGCATGAACAATTATATATAAATCATGGGAAAATATTGTTCAATCACAAATATTTGAAACCCTCAACCCATGTTCCAAACCAACATCAAAACCATATGAATAATACTTTAAAACACATGATTTTTGCAAAATAACAACTAAGGAAGAGTAACATGCCTAAAATACCTAAGATTATGGAGAGAATTCAACCCTTAAAGCTCTCACTGACCCTTCTTTGGGAAACCCTAAGTATGAATACTTGAGAGACTTAAGAGAGAACAAAGAATGTTTGGAGTGTGTTATAATTGAAAATAGATACCTAAGTATGTTTATAGGTCATGCGTTATTATTGGGATAAGAGAGAAATGTCTAAAATATCCCTATTTAAATGATAGGAAATGAATCGTCAGTCATTACGAGTCTCATAAAGATTCATCATGACTCATTATGACTTATCTTTATGATTCATTTTCAATATAGTTTCACCAGGTACACACTATTGACCTTATGATTCATATACCATTCATCTTAATGGGACCTTACGACTCGTAGGTCCTGTTGTAGTCAACCAAAACACCATATGAATATACACTAGACATCCTATGATATGCAAATAACGACCTATAATGATTCCTCATGACTCATAGTGAGACACTCATACTCAAAGTAGAAGACATATCCACATAGACAAGTCAGGCTATGAGGGTCCAATGACTCATCAAACCTCTCTACGCTCGTAGGTTAAGTTTATCCTAGATAGTAAGGATAAAATTTCAAAATTTTCTCAAAAATCAACACCTGGGGTGTTTCAGATTCCAACCATAATCATGATTTTACTACTACTCTATAAAAAGAGATTTATTCCTACTTCTCACTCGTAAGATAGATTCTTTTATAATAGGGATTATACCAAGTTATTTACTAATTTATGAGATTTTGAATCTAAAGATGATGTTTTTGAAATTTGTCTATGATTGACTCCATTCCATGGTTTATCAACTCCTTTAACCACTATTATTTACTTTTATTGAGATAGATTTTATCCCTTTCTACTATATGATATCGATTTAGTCCTCGAGTTGATCTTGGGCAGTGGATTTATAAGCTGACACTTTTTAAGCCATGGATGATTTCGTGCACTTATTATATATTTATCTCTAATACTGGAGGTAGTAGATTAATGATAATGAAGTATTGATAGCCTATATTTAGACCACATAATGTATACAAATATTCTCAAATCCCCTGAGAGATCCTTCAACCGTGAGTGATAGTACAGAAGAAGAGAGGTCATCATAGGTCGTGCCTTTACAAGATATTAATCCAAAGGATTTGTATACACTTGGTAAGTTATGGAATATGGACCAGAGATGATACTATAAATTTACTTGGCATTCATTTATTCATGAGCATTTCCTCTCACCAATATGTTCTTTGGTGCTTATATCTATTGGCTTTATGGGGGTTCCATAGGTATAGGCTATGATTGTTATTTGCTGAGTGTTGGTTGAACCTTATGGGCTTATGGGACCAAATTTGGTATTTTTTTTGAACTAGCTGGTTACTTCATTATACTTATTATGGTTAGTTTATAGCAGGCAAATTATGGACTGGTATTGAGGTTGGCGGTATAATTCTGACCCCTTTCCTTTTTATGGTAAACTACATTATGGATAGTTATCTCATGGTTAGATATTATGATTAGGGACCCTGATTATGCCAGCACTAGCTTTATAACTTGGTTAAAATGCCTTGAGATGTTAGGTTGGTTCTTTAGGGTATTCTCTTGATATATATATATGTGGTGTCACTTTATATCCCTCTTTTCCTTGTTTATTCATGTAGTTTATACATTCTTGGTTGTGTATACTATTATAAAACTTTTTTTCACTCCTTTATATATTGATGAGTGAATACGGTGTGGCACATCAGATCTTGAGTACTATCAGTATAGGATAGTTTATCCTTATTGGACCACTAACATATTTATGTTTAGGTTCTCGAATGTGTGGTTATACTTTATATCCCTTATTTACATATTATTTATGCTTGCAGTATCTTTTAAGGTCAGGCGGTTGATGCCTAGTGAGTAACACTTATTTGGTACTCATACTACACTTCTGCAACCTGCAGATCATAGTATGAGTTCTTGTAGTTGTTGTGTGCATCCTACAGAGTTGCTATGGACTGGAGATTCAGGGTGAGCTCCTGATGTTCGGAGCATTACTACTTTCTCTCTTCTTGATTAGACTGATCTTTATGTTGTATTCAGAGATGGATTATACATGTATATTTATTCAGTATTTTACTTTGTGCTTTTATAGTATTAAAACCTCATGTACTTATTTCACCAAGTTTTGGGGCTTTTTATACACATTAGTCTTTTATCATAATTATTCTACTATTTTCTTTTATTTCTCTTGCTAGTGCGCTGCTATCTATCCAAACTATGGATTGGCTTACCTATTGATGGGATATAATAGGTGCCATCATGACCTGTGAAATTGGATCGTGATATGTAAAATCACCAACTAGCATGCTTGATAATTCAAATTCAAATAAAATACATAACAATCATGATAGCAAATAGGAAAAATGAATCCAACAAGTCAGATAATTGCTTTTAAACCTTTATATTATGCCAGTACCCACATATATGCTTTTTCATCTCATCTATACGAGACCCACAAATCTCGATTACTCCCTATACATATAACTAGCATAGAAATACTTAAAAAAGTCAAAGGAACCTCAACTTTCCTTTAAAGAATGCCCATAAAGCCATACCAAAGTCTCTCCCTTCTAAGGAATCTACAAATCATCAAAATTTAGTTAAATACATATTTTTAGTAAGAAAATAAATTCATAGACAC
This sequence comes from Capsicum annuum, assembly GCF_002878395.1. Classification (NCBI taxonomy): domain Eukaryota; kingdom Viridiplantae; phylum Streptophyta; class Magnoliopsida; order Solanales; family Solanaceae; genus Capsicum; species Capsicum annuum. The sequence continues at coordinate 53,925,844 of NC_061120.1, read as the reverse complement.
CCATATTGCTATACTTAGATTCTGGGTCCAAAAAGCCAACTGCATGCCCATAAAAGCAAAATTAGTATTTAATTGAAAAATCATGCTACCCAAATCTTAAGGAGTTTAAATTTAAAATTTTATTCAAATGGAGTTAAAATTTACCTTGAAATCATCAAGTTATCATTATTTAACCTTTCCAAAAATCTTAAAATTCCAATTTGAACAACCAAGATTTGAAGATGAAATTACAAAATAATCATTGGTGTATGTTAAAATATTGATTTGGAACTTACCCAATGAAGAGATATCAAAAGTTACATTGTTAATCTCCCTAAAATGAATTCCTATGATTCAAAAATTGAGTTATGGGATTTTGAACAATAAGCAGGATTTAAAATTTGTCAAAGTCATTTCTTCTTTCGAGAAGGGCCTAATGCGACTTGTAACCCCCCAAAAATCCAAGATAAGATTAGGACCATGCTTAAGGTATCTGTAAAATCAAATATCATGGTTTGATGGCGTAAGAAGTGATTTAGAAATATATTAGGCCACAAGTGAATTCTATCTCATAGATGTAGTCGAAGTGATTTAAAAATATATTAGGCCACAAGTAAATTCTATCTCATAGATGTAGTCGAAACCTCCCTTATCAGTTGATTTCTTATGAAGTATCTTGCTATAGTTACATTCAAATGAGTATAAATCCTTTATTATGAGGTATTTTTAATCTCAAAACCCATAAAATGATAGATATTTGAATTATGTTTCAAGCTCATCCATTTTTACCTAAATTTGATGTTAGAGTAAAAGGTTATTCCTATTTTACTATCATATATCAAAGCTGTCGGCAATAATGAGTCATCAGGAGACCTGACGATCGCCAGGAGACCTAATAAGATGTCAAGTGACTTGTGGTCAATGAGTTCCAAGAAAAGATCAATCCCCGAATGACGGCCCTGGCCAATATTTTTCGCAGACCCGACGAGTCATCACGAAGGTCGTCGACACTGATTCTACAAATTTTTTAGACGATTTTAAAGGGTTTATTTGGTCTTTTTCCACTCTTTTAACCCTAAAAATAAGTTGTTTAAGCTACCAAATTTGTTAATAATAATTATAAAACACCACTAGGTCCCCCATTTCTCGTATTTCACTAGAGACTTAGAAAATTTAAAGAGAAGGTGTGATTTTTCTCATTCAAGCAAACCTTAAGGTTCTCAAACTTTAGTCTCCAAATTCAAATGTGTCATCAAGGTTTTCAACCTCGGGTACGTTGGATTTCATCAATGGGTACCCTTTCATCCATTGATTCCCAAAGTTAACTCAATCCCTCAAGTTTAATCCATTTTTCAACCTAGGTTTTTCATGAAAAGTGTGAATTCCTTTAGGTTTCAGTTTCTTCCAATGACTAAACCATGAATATATTTTTCTCATAAATTTAAGCATCTTTGCATAACCATGACTATGAACTCTCAAAATATTGATAAATTCTTGATTCTTGGGCTTGATTTATGAAATTTCTTAATACGTTCAGTTTAAAGAACTATCATATTGGTTGCATTTTTTAGAGATAGTAGGTTATGAACACCAAATGACTGTAATACCCCATATTTCCCTAGCTTAAATTCTCTCAGTCCATGAGTTATTCTATATAAAAAAAAATTTAAATGCTCAGTATTTTTTATTTTAGAGACTGCTATTGCATAGGAAATTTAATTAGCTTTCCAACAATATAAAATTCGCCCAAATTCGATACCCGGGTGAAGAGTTAGAGCCATTTTTATAAGATAGTGTACCACCTAGAATGTCAGCACATCGCAGAGCGAAGCCAAATGGCAATTGTCACTTTCCAGTGCTCCATCGTGATACTGGCGCATCGTACCATAAGCTCAGTCATAATTGTCATTTTCTAGTGTTCCCTCGCGATACCACCACGTCGCCCCGATGTCCCAGTTTCCAGTTGTCAGTTTCCAATGGGGGACCGCAATTGTGCCGCGTCACACCACAAGCCAAATTTTCAAATGTCAATTTCAAGTGACACGGCACGATAGCGCCGCGTCACGCCAAGGGGTAAATTCAAAAATTTTTAATAAAAATCCAAAGTTTCTTGAAGGGTTAAATTAGTCTTTTCCCATGATTTTATTACGTCCAGCTATGGGATTAAAACCCTAAAAATATTTTAAGTCATTAATTATTCAATTTTTCCCAAAATCAAGAGTTTTCTCTCTACAATACAAAACCCTAGCTTCAAGAATCAAGATCAATCCTTAAGAAGTCCTTCAAGAACCTTCAAGAACTCTTCTTCTCAGGTACGTTAGGTGTTCATTCATGGGTCCCTTTCACCCATAAAGACCAAAAACCCTTTTTAAACATACAAGATCTTAGATTCATGATTTCCATGTTTGAATTAGATTAAATTCATATTCATGATATTAGTTGGGTTTTAATCCATGATTTAACTACAAGTTTTTGAAAATTGAATAGCATGTGTGATGAATATGTGTTTATCTTGATAAACCCTTGAATTTACAAAGTGATTAATGTGTCTATGATGTTAATTGGGTTAATCCATAATTATTATAAGATTTATGAAATCAGATAGTATTTTATGGGGAATTATATGAATTGTATGCTAAACCCATGAAACTGTAAGTTTGGGCATTGTAGTTTCCATGTTTATATGTTATCCATGATTAGGTGCATGAAATTGTGTTCCCTAAGTGTTTGATAGAATTTTCATGTGAATAAAGTGATGAAATCATGACATGTTAGTATATGTACAAGCTTATGCCCTACAAGCGTTTGACAAAATGTCCCTATAGATGAAATATGAACATGTGTACATTGTTATGCTTTTCAAAATCATATGATGCTTTACTTTTCATTCTATTAAGTCCTGGGGTATTTAATACCTGACAATTTAGTTGTTTACCTAGAGCCAGTGTCATTTACAGAATAGTATCATCCATATCACGACCAGTAGTACTCTTAGTCAATTATAGAACTTAGTAGAACTCAGTTATTAACGGAACTCAGGAAAACATAGTAAACTCAGTATCAGTCCAGTCTAGTTCAATGTCTTTCAGTTAGGAGTAGGATTCAGTACCGAGCAAGCCTAGTGATAATGGCTTACCCGTTAGTTAGGACTGGATCCCTAGAAGCCATCCCTAAGTTCCATAACTACGTAGATAGCGTACATTATGAGATGTCACCCGTTAGATAGGACTGACATACTCAGGGATCACCCATTAGTTTCAAACTGATCTTAGGGGTCACCCATTAGTTAGAAATGACTCCACAGTAGTTATTAGTACCCATGGTACGGTGCTAACACCATTCTAGTTGGGGTTACAAATTGGACCCTAACTCAGTTATCTTATCTTATTTGGGGCATGTTGCTTAGTTGATTACCTCCTACAATTTTAGTTTTTGTCTTCAGTTTAGAACTCAGTTCATTTTACAAAATTAGGATTGTTAGACACAGTCAATCAGTATCAGTAAATAAATTATCAGTAACTTTAGATATCAGTTACTTAGTTATCAAAACTCAGTGCTCAGCTTTAGAAAAGCTCAGTTACAGTCTATATATAAATATACAGTATTGCATGCTCAGTGATTTTTGTGGTATCAATTATCCACGTACTCTTATAATCAGTTACTCTATATCGTTCAGTCAGTTATTGTTCATGCATATAAACCCTTACATTTAGTCGTACCTCATCTAGCATACCATTACATTCCACGTACTAACCGTATACTATTTTTTTACGCTATGATTTCTCATATCATAGGTTTAGATGCTCAAGATCTCGATCGCGTTTAGATAGATCCAGTTAGTAGTTACAGATTTAGTAATGAGTCCTCATCTATCGAGGATATGATTTATTTTAGTAGTTTCAGTATTTCAGTAGTTGGAGTTAGTTGGGGGCTTATCCCATCAACTCCTTTTTCAGATAGTTCAGATTAGAGGTTTTCAGACTAGATTTTTAGATAGCATTTAGTTTTACGGATTGTTATTTCAGATGTGATATTTTATCAGTATTTTAGATTTTGAACCTTATGGAATTTTAGCCTAATTTTGCATTTATTTTAGTATTATTATCCAGTTCTCATAACAGATATCAGTCATGGGTTAGCTTGTGGTCCTTCGAGATCGTAAGCATCGTATAGCGCCCAGGGTGTACTCTCGGGGCATTACAAACTTGATATTAGCGCCTAAGGTTCAACAGTGCCCTAAGAAATCTGAAAGTCGTATCAAGTAGAGTCTTGTGCATGGGTGTATAATGCACCACACTTATGGACAGGAGGCTATGAGATGTTTTAGGAAATATTTCCTTGCTTTCAATATTCATGTCATGCGAGTAAGCATGAGCTCAAGTTAAACTCTCAGTTTAATCTATTTCCTCCTTTTTATTTATAGAACATGCCTCCTAAAAGGACTAATAAAAGGAGAATCAGAAATCATTTAGCACCTCAGCCTGTTTAGGAAGATCCCCTGGATGAGCATATCTCCCATGCAGAATTCAGAGTGGAATTCACTACTCTATCCAATTCTATAACAACTTAAATTGAATGGCCAGCTGCTTTTCAGGCCAACCTAGTGGCCAATATTGCTGTAGCCAGGATTCGGGACTTCACCCAAATGAATCCTCTCCTATTCTCAGGATCTAAGTTAGAAGAAGATCCATAGGAGTTCCTTGATCAAGTTAAGAAAGTCACAGATATCATGGGAGTGACTTACAGTGAGAGTGTTGATTTAGCTACCTATCAGCTACAAGATATAGATCATATGTGGTTTAAGCAGTAGAAGGTAGACATGGGCACAGATGCAGAGCCCGTAGAGTGAAAAGTGTTTGCTACTTCTTTTCTAGATAGATTCTTTCTCGTAGAGCTGAGAGAAGCCAAGATATTAGAGTTCATTAATCTCAGGCAACGAAGTATGAGTGTGAAAGAGTATTCCCTTAAGTTTACTCAGTTATCCAGGTATGCTCCCCATGTTGTAGCAGATAATAGGTCTAAAAAAAGCAAGTTCATGCCTGGGGTGTCAAATAGTATTGTTAAGGAGTGCAGAAATACGATGTTGATTAAGGAAATAGACATATCTAGGCTTATGGTATATGCTCAATAGATTGAAGATCGGAAGCTTAAGAAGAAAGGGAAAGAGAACAAGAAAGCTAGAATAGGTAGTTTCAATTTCAATTAGCCTAAGTCAGAGAGTGGTAACCGTTCCCAATTTCATCCAAAATCTTCAGTTCTAGCTCTGTTCTTAGCTAGTGCATCAGTATCAAAGTTCAGGATTGGTAGTCATGATGGGACGCCAGGATCCAAAACCCAGGGTAGTATGAGCAATGGTCGTACCTATTTGCTTTGCAAAGAATATGGTAGACATCACCTAGGTGCTTGTAGAGCTGGCAGTGATGTATGTTTTGGATGTGGTAAGCCAAGACACAGGATGTGGGAGTGTAGAGTTATGGCTAAGAGGGAAAAAGATTTGCACCAACAGGGTTAGTACAACCGTTCTTCAGCTCAGATTGGTCGCCTGAATCAGCAGAGTGCTACTTCCAGTGCCGCCAGTGGGCAACGCCAAAATAGGCTTTATGCAGTTCAGTCCAGAAAAGATCAAAAAAGTTCTCCTGACATGGTTACTGGTACGTTACGAATCTTCTATTTATATGTTTTATCTTATTAAACCCAGGAGCTTCTCTATTTTTTGTAATTCCTTACATAGCAGTCAATTTGAAAGTCAGATGAAAAAACCTTAACTGAACCTTTCTCAGTCTCCACCCCAGTGGGTCAATCTATCATAGCCCACCAGGTATACATGAACTGTCCAATTATGATATCTTAGAAAGTTAGGCCTTCAGATTTTAGTAGTAATATCAGTATGTGTAGAAAAGCAATGGGAGAGATTGATGCCTAACCCGTCCTTACCTCAGTGCAAAGTACTGTACTTCATCTATCATGATATCTACTTACGCAGTATATGTCACTTCTATGATCATAGTTCCTATTTTTGCACATTATCAAAAATCATGTATATTTATAGTTTCTAGTATAAAAAGTTCCAGTTTCCTCAGTATTATGAATTATGTTTCATAAATACAAAAACTCCAAACTCAAGTCATGCAGCTCATGACTCATGTCTTATAGCATGCTCAATTTCTACGACATGCTATACTCCTAATGATCAGTTAAATTTAGATTTATGTCATGTATATCCTCAGTCTAGATCTCTTGATAAATCCATGAGGTTTATATTTTATTCCTCAAGCCTCAGTTAAGTGTCAAGTTCAGTATAGTGTCATTCATGTTTCAGGTCCTTATATTTAACCTTCAGTGAACTCTGCTTATTAAATAATGTAGTGATGAGAAGTTTCTTAGAAGGGAGAGAGTAAATGTTTCATGTTAAGAAAATATTGTTACATTCTAGTTTTACACGAGGCTGTGGTTATGAAGATAGGCTTGAATGTTGATGTGTAAGTAGCTAAATGTATTTCGGAGATATGAGTAGGCTTGAACATAGTGGGAGAATTCAGTATAGATTAGACCTTAGTAAGTAGAGTTAGTAGTGCCCATATTACAAAATTTTAGCCATGCGATTTCTCATTCAGACCATGCCAAGATTTCCTTGCTCCCTAAAGTCAGTAGAACTTTATAGAAAAAGTGTCAAGAAATTCTCCAGTTGAGTATAAGTTTTTAGTATGAGTTAGTCTGTAAAGCCAGGAATTTAGTTTAGCAGTCAAGTAGACAAGTTCGCATGGTTTCCCATCTTTTCGCCCAGTCACCCTATCTGAAGTCTTCCAAATTTTCACCTTCCAAGATAGACCATCCTAGTAGTTACGATTTTAGCCCAGCTCATGTGTCGTGCCTCATTTTTAGATTCCAAATACTCAGTCACGATTCAGTTCGTAGGTGCTCCGTGCATCGTCTCAGTTTTCCTCAGGATCTCATCCAAGTCAGCATTCTTTGAGGGATATATGTCACAAGGGGGAGATGCACTATAACCCCCAAGCTTTCATGTCCTAAACCTTTCAGTTTCTCTTCACATAATGAATCCAGTTTAGATTAACGGGTACTCATAAGTTGACTCTCTTGTTCCAATCTCAGTCATATGAACATTCTTATGGCATGGCATATATATTCAAGGAATCAGTTCATGTTATTCAGTTCATGTATCATGTTTCAAACTCAGTCATGTTCCCATTCATACATGTTCTGATCTTAGGTTCATTAGTATTCCCAAATTGAGGTGACGGTTTTCCTTAGAGTTACTCAGTTCCATGATCCAGTTACAGTTATAAACTTAGTATCCATTACTGTTGCATATTCAGTCATGCATTCATGAATCAGGTCAGTCATGTACTCCAACATCAGATATGCATGTTTAGTATGAAACTCAACTTATCAGTAGCTTTAGTCATGTATTTCATGCATCAGATATGCATGTTCAGTATAAGAAATCAGCTTTTCAATAGTTCAGTCATGTAGTCATGTTTTAGTGTGCATGTTCAGTGTGTAAACTCAGTCTATCAGTGTGTTCCTCATCTTAATCAGTCTTATTTGAGGACGAATATTCCCAAGGGGGGATATTGTAATACCCTATATTTCCCTAGCTTAAATTAACTCTCAGTCCATGAGTTATTCTATATAAAAAAATTTGAAATGCTCAGTATTATTCAGTTTAGAGACTTTCATTGCGTAGTAAATTTTTTTTTAATTTAAATTTGGAGCACAAACCTCCTTTATTGAATTAAAAGTGAAATATTACAATTTACAATGGCCTAGTCCAAAAGTGACCAGGCCTTAATCAAATCGGAAAGGATTAAACCATAAAATCCTTGAGCAAATATGTAATCTTTCTAAAATTAAAAAACAGAATAGGAAAGTTAAAAGAGTAAAGTGACCATTTGTAGAAGCTTCTCATCTTCTCCATTAGCTCAGGCATCCCTTCCTTCTTCATTCAATCGACGAACCCTAATAACTTAAATTATCATCTTTGAATGATCCATTCCTCGGTCGGTCAGTTCTCTTTAGCTATGTCACTTGCATTATTTCTTTTCTGGTGCAAGAAACATATCCACAAACTTCATAGCATCAAATTCGGTACCCTCCTCATCTAAGATAAGTATTTGAGTTTCCTTTTACTGCATTTTCCCTTTTTTTAGAATGATGGGTTGAATCTAGCTATAGATTAGTACCACTATGTATTCCTAAATTAAAAAGGTGAAAACACAATTAAAGGTACATTCCTAATGTGTTCTTGTTATAGGTTGACAGATGAAAACTAGTCAATTCCATAGATCTGAAATATCTAAGAAACATCATCTCTTGATTTCATATCTATTAACAAAATATAAAGGATTTGACCAGCCAGATTCGAACCAGTGACCTAAGGATTTCAGCAATAACTACAGTCCTCCGCTCTACCAACCGACCTACCGTATTCATCAACGATACAAAATTTTCCCAAATTCGATACCCGAGTGAAAAGTTAGAGCAGTTAGAGCTATTTTTGAAAGATAGTGTATCACCTGAAACGTCAGCGCATCGCAGAGCCAAGCCAAATGGAAATTGTCACTTTCCAATGCTCCATCGCGATATTGGAGCATTACGCCATAGGCTCAGTTCATATTTGTCATTTCTAGTATTCCTTCACGATACCACCGCATCGTGCTGATGTCCCAGTTCCCAGTTTTCAGCTTCCAGTGAGGGACCGTAATTGTGTCACATCGCATCACAGACCAAATTCTTAGATGTCAATTTCCAGTGCCATAGCAATTATTATATGATTTATGAAATTAGATAGTATTTTATGGGGAATTATGTGAATTTCATGCTAAACCCATGAAACTGTAAGTTTGGGCATTGCAGTTGCCATGTTTATATGTTATCCATGATTCAGTGCATGAAATTGTGTTCCCCAAGTGTTTGATAGAATGTCCATGTGAATAAAGTGATGAAATCATGACATATTAGTATATGTACAAGATTATGTCCTACAAGTGTTTGATAAAATATCCCTATAGAGGAAATATGAACATGTGTACATTGTTATGCTTTGCAAGATCATGTGATGCTTTACTTTTCATACTATCGAGTCCTGGGTGTATTTAATACCAGATAATTTAGTTGTTTACCTAGATCCAGTGTCAGTTATAGAATAGGATTGGTAATGTCAAGACTAGTAGTACTCTTAATTAGTTACAGAACTCGATTAGTTATAGAACTCAGGAAAACTCAGTATTAGTCCATTCCAATTCAGTGTCTTTCAGTTAGGATAGGATTCAGCACCGAGCAAGCCTAGGGATGAGGGCTTACCCATTAGTTAGTACTGGGTCCCTAGAAGCAATCCCTAAGTTCCATAACTACGTATCTAGCATAGGTTATTAGATGCCACCCGTTAGATATGACTGACATACTCAGGGATCACCCACTAGCTTAGGACTAATTTCAAGGGTCACCCATTAGTTAGGACTGATTCCACAGTAGTTGTTATTACCCGTGGCATGGTTCTAACACGCTTCTAATTGGGGTTACAGATTGGACCCCAACTCAGTTATCTTATCTTATTTGGGGCATGTCGGTTAGGTGATTACCTCCCATAGTTTTAGTCTGTAGTTTAGAACTTAGTTTATTTTACAAAATCAAGACTGTTAGACACAATCAATCAGTATTAGTAAATCAGTTATCAGTAACTTCATATATCAGTTACTCATTTATCAAAACTCAGTGCTCAGCTTCAAAAAATCTCAGTTACAGTCTATACGTATATGTACAGTATTGCATGCTCAGTGATTTCAGTAGTATCAGTTATCCATGTACTTTTATACTCAGTTACTCTATATCATTCAGCTAGTTATTGTTCATGTATATGAACCCTTCCATTCAGCCTTACCTCATCTAGCATACCAGTATATTTTATGTACTGACTGCATACTATTTCTTTGCACCATAATGTCTCATATCATAGGTTCGGACGCCCAAGATACCAACCGCGTTTAGACAGATCCAGTCAGTAGTTGCAAATTTAGTAGTGAGTCCTCATCTATCAGGGATATGATTTATTTTAGTAGTTTCATTCTTTTAGTAGTTGGAGTTAGTTAGGGGCTTGTCCCATTAACTCCATTTTCAGACAGTTCAGATTAGAGGCTTTCAGACTAGATTTTCAAATAGCATTTAGTTTTATAGATTGTTATTTTCGATGTTATATTTTATCATTATTTTAGATTTTGAACCTTATGGAATTCCATCCTAATTCCGTATTTATTTTAGTATTATTATCCAGTGCTCACAGCAGATATCAGTCATGTGTTAACCTGTGGTCCTTCAGGATTGTAAGCACCGTGTAGCACCTAGGGTGTACTCTTGGGGTGTTACCATGACCTAGGATTTCATGCATATACTTATATTTATTATGTACTCCAGTTTACATGTGTTGAATTCCCTTAGGTAGTACATTTATTTTTTACATTACTATTATTAAGCATTTTTACTTATTAGTGTCATTCAATATTACTTAGCATAGAGCGGATACAGGGATGAAGGATTACCCGTCAATTAGGTTAATACCTTTAGTAGAAGTGCCTCAGTCACAAAACTACAACATTGTTGTATCTTCTAAGGGTTCACCTATCAGACCCTACTTGACACCTTATCTTTTTGAACATTAGTTTAGTGGATCCACATTAGTCAGTATTTGTACCCTCGATAAGGTACTGAACACCTATCCAACTGTTGTTATAAGTTGGACCCTGATTAGATCAGATTAAGGTATGTTGGTTAATAGTAGGTCCCACAGTTCATAGTTTAGAATTAGATACTTGCATGACCTTGTATTCATTTGTTCAGTTTATTATATAGTACGTGTGTATTACTTGGTCTAGCATCAGTTTACTATGTCATATGCATTAGCTTCAGCCTATATCAGTTATTTCCCATCTTACATACTTAGCACATTCAAAGTGTTGATCGTGTACTTTGTTTTGGCTATATTGTCTTATACTATAGGTTTTAACATTCAGAATCCAAATTGCTCTTAGTACGATTCCGCATTATATCAGCAATAGTGTGACATCAAGTATTGATTTTCCTTTATTATGATTATGTCATTTTATTTTAGTTTACGCTCAGTATATCATCATATGCTTTAGTATTCTTAGTATTTTGTCAGGACGTGGGTTAGCTTGGGGTCAATTGTAACTTCGAGCATCATGTTATGATTAGGGGTAGTCTTGAGTCGTGACATGACTACTGAATTGTCCCACTACCCATCATGAACGTGGACTGTTTATAATGAAAATGGTGAAGGAACTCTAACCTAGATTGGGCTATACTTAAAAATTATGATTGTCCCTCCATGTAGCACTGCATAGAGTCTTCCTTCATTGCAAATATGATGGAATGTTCATGAATGTGAAGAAGGGATGGATTGGCACTAGCAAGCAGCAAAATCAAAAGTCCAAGTATAAAAAGAAATCCCCAAACAAACCCTAGAGATTCATTTAGAACCCCGTGAACACAATCCAACTATTCCACTAAACAAAAATTGATATTTTAGACTTAATGGAACCATCATATTCACATATGAAGATCGTTATTAGTAGATGTTGACCAAAGTCAACTCTAGGATATAAATTTCCAATATCTCATTGAAATGCTCAAAATCAAACCGAAAGCATTATGACCCAAACTTTAACAACACTTATTAGTATTTTTAGTTTTTATTGTATTTTGACCATTTTGTCTTCCCCATTGTATATTTATATCACTTATAAGTTATGGGGATGGTTGTAAAGATCCCCAAAGCATTCAAGAGTGAGTTGAGTGAGTTTGAGTTTTTTAATAGACCTAAAAGATGTTAGTATCACTTTGGTAGATATTCTGTAATTTTCACATCAGATGGTCATCACTTCTATGATAACCTCCTGGCTATCTACACATGGATTGCATCACTCTAAATATCTTCTCTATTTCATCAAACAAACCCTGAGGATCCACCTTCAGCTTCACACCAGTAAAATTAAGAGGGTTTATCTTCATAAACTGGCCAACCCTAGTGGCCTCAGCAGATACAACACCAGACATATCACGCTAAGCCTGAGCAGCAACAAACTAAGCAATAGTATGAATTGACTGACAAAATTCCACATTAGTCACTTCACCTTGATGATAGGTTCCTAAGATTGAGTGGAAACTGTAGGTGTAGGGCATACTCCAGCAACATCTTCCCCAGATAGGACAGAAGGATTTTCTTTTGTTCTATATTGACGAGGCATGATTTGAAAAGCAAAAAAACAAGGAATAGAGGAAATACAAGGACTTAGACTCCAAGCTTGAAAATAGATTACCAAGAAAGTGAAACATTCCTAAATGCCCTATAGCCTATCTCTCTTATGAGTGTGGGACGCTACACACCCCTAAAAGAGAATCAACTAGACATGACTTTATAGACTCTCAATTGACCATAAACCTAATGCTTTGATACCAACTTAACATGACCCAACCTGGAGCCTTGTCGTGATGGATGTCCCAAGTGTGACTGAGACCAGAGACTACCCCCGTTACCCAACCCAACCTCCAACCGCCTACCTTGAGTTTGATGAATTTTAAGAAAATAACAAGATAGCATAACATTCCAGGTTAGAAATACTGGGATAGGTCTATTATAGAGACCGATCCAACCGAGTCCAACCATCCTAACCCAACCAATAGCCAAACTAAATGACAAACCATAATTATATAAGTTCCATAATAATTATATATAGTCCTATAATAAAAGAGGATAGAACAGTGAGAAATTTAGTCCTACGGTATCAGTCCCAATACCAAGGATGATACCAATACCAATCCTACCTATACCAACACATAGTAGTTCCACAAAATCCTCTAACCAAAAGAATACCAAAATCTGATTGGGATATGCCCCAACAGTAGCCAAAACCAATCTCCAAAGTATAATCAAAGTATGAAATAACATCCATGAAATGGAGCCTTTCAGAAAGATGGAAGCTCACCACTTTAATCAAATAGTTGATCTCAAATGTTCGATAGCTAAGCAGGAGAAGTAGAAAGGCCAGTTCTCATATCGCGTGGGGATACATCCGCCAGAATACAGGTTAGTGGGTGAATGCTAGCATAAAATCAGGATAAGGATAAAATAATGCCAACTAGAAAAGCCAAGTAAACTTACCATATACATACAAACCATACAGATATATATAAGCATGTTGGGAAAGGGAATCAGGTTTAGCATGCATTTAAAATCATTTACCTGGGTATGTAAAGCTTAACCATCCTTAACTACCCACGAGCTATATAGGTCTAGTGTACCTCTCTAAATAGGCCTCAATGTATGTAGCTACATGAACTAGAGATACCATTAGAGTAAGGGATTCCCAAGTACCCTCAGTCTCCATGATACATATGTACAATGTACATAGAGAATTCCCTCATACGTTATAGCATCATAAAAGGGTTGCCATACCCTACCTCTTATACCAGCAAGCATGAGTTTCCAGTGTTCGTTCATTGAACTCTCACCTTCACGGTTAGTTATCACACCCCTACATTATTGCCCAATTAAAACAACTTCCATCCAACAAAACCATTTTTATTAACCGAGGCTATACATAGTGGTATCATCATACCAAGTATAACTTGCAAGTATTGTCCTTAGCCAAACCTTTTAAGGCAAAGGGATTCCCATGTACCCATTTACTAAGTTAACTTGGTAGTGTCCTATGTACCCCGCATGTGATCCGTTATATTTGCTTAGGGGATTCCATTGTACCCCAAAAAATTTTCATTTACAAGTTTACTTGGCGAATTTCACTGTACCCCACAAGGATGTTTATTAAACCAATCGATTTCATTTATGAATTCTAAACCATTTAGGGTTCCATTACCAAGTTCAAACCCTGCTATAGTTCCATTAAAATCTAATAATGTAGTGAAAACATTCTCATAGGAATATTATCAAACATATTGGGGGCATAGTATTTATAAAACCAAAACCAATTACCAAATAACCATTCCCATACAACTAATTATCCAAAACCACCATTAAAGCATATAAAATCATAACTAAAACATGGGAAACCCATAACCAAGCATTTATAACCAAAACCCCCAAATCATATTTGAAAATCCGAAACCATACAATAATCAAACCATGAAAACATAGTATAAAACCATGCCTTTAGTTGGAACTAACAATGAGGAAAGAGAACATGCCTTAAACCAAGAGGATGCTGGAGAGAAATCACCAACACAAGCCCCAAATTAATCATCAAGATGAAATCATAGTATTTTTTTACCCAAAAGCCTTAGAGAGAATTGTAGAGTGTTTAAGAGAAGTTTCTATGTGTTAATGTATAGATTAATAGGGAAAATAACCTCCCAATAGGAATATAAGTCGTGAGTCTTATTAGGTTAAGTGCGGAAATATCCAGATTGCCCTCACTTAAACTCCCAAAAAATCCCTCAAGTAGGTACGACTATCCATACCAGTCGTACCCTTCAATACGAGTGATACCCATCACTCGTACCCAAGGCCATCTCCCTAAGACCCAACACTATCAAAGGTACGAATCACCCCAAACCATGTCATATCCAAGTATATGACTAGTTTCCATGATCCATACCCCTGGCAGAATAGAATCCCAAAAGGATTGAACACTGACCACCTTACGAGCCCATGGTATGACTCGTACCCTGGCTTACCACTCTTAGTGAGCCACTCGAACTCAGATCTAACTTAAGTTACCAAGATTAATATTAACTGAAGTAACCAAACAACTCGTATCCACTAATATGACTCGTACCGCCTAAGTCATATCCATTCTAAAACCCAAATCTAACCCACCAACTAATACTAGTCAGCATATGACTAACCCATACCACTCGTATACCAGTGTACAATTCATTTCACTTAGTCGTATCCTTTCCAAAGACCATAAATCCAGGAAATTTTCTAAGGGCCAGAAACTCAGGGTGTTTCCTAAATAAAGAAACATACCACATAAAGAACGGGATATCAAACTCCACACAAATACCTATATCAACCTCATAAGCGGGCTATAAAGAAAGATAGCCAATCCAAAAATCTCAACAAACCAGAAGGTAAGTCCTAGAATCTCAAACTTAGAAATGTGTAATATAACTAAATTGCCAACTCTATGAAACCATAATAGAATCATGGAAGGCTAAACTACCCACACTTTCATAGCCCACTCAACAATTGATCTAATATCACCAACATAAGAGGTAAACAACTAAATCACCTTATTACAAGTGAGAAAACCATGTAATCGAGCTACCCATCTAGGACAAAAACGAGAATCACGAGGAAAAAAAGTCTAATTATGTAATGATATTCCAATCATCTATCAAGCAATGGTCGAGCAATGTTAAAATAATGAAAATAATAAAAACAATAATGAGTAGGTGGTACAAAAATGAAAATCAACAACAAGTACTACTCTAGGGACATAAAAAGCCAATATGCCATGATAAATTGGACTCAAACCCAAATACTAGATCCCTAGGGAAATATCAATACTGACCCACTCTATCCACTACAAAAAAATTAATGTCTCATATTTTGATGATGATTAGTTATCTTTAATTGACCAGTCCCTAGCTCATCATAAAGAGGTACAACTGTCACATCTCTATACAATTTTGTCTGCTAGTACAAGTAACTATGCAGGAGTGCAGTATACCCATTGTGATACTTGGTCTAATTAAATTCAACCCTTATTTATACACCACTATAAATAGAAAGAGATTCCTCTTAAACAAGTAGTTGTTGCAATATTAGTGAATCAAAAAAATGGAAAAAACTCTCTTTTGCTCAAGTACCAAATCTTTGTGTGTTTTAAGTTAATTATTCTTGAGTCAAGTATTGCTTTGTAATAAAATTACTTATTTTATAAGAGTAATGTCTTTCTCTTGGAAGTAGAGTGCTTAGGTAGAGTTACCTAAGGTCAATCGATTAGAGTTAGTCAATTATGAGGTTGTTGAAGTAAGAAGAGGTGGTTTTAGTAGAGCTATTGCAACCATTAGAACTTATAGTTAAGTTCTAAAAGTCTATAATCTATGAGTTTTGATTATAGTAAGGTTTGAGTGCTTGTGAGGGTAAGTTGTGGTTTTTCTCCCTTAAGCAAGGAGGTTTCCGCATAAGTCACTATGTTCTTTTATTTTCTACCAATTTTAGTTCATTACTATTTTATTACCTTTATCATAGTCTTAGGGACCAGGTCCCTAGAACGGTGGTACACCTACTCATTTCAAAAAATTGGTATCAGAGCATGGACACCTTAAAAGGTTCACACTTGGAATGATTTCTTGATCATAATTGCTCCACCTAATTTGGAAGAAGGGAAATCTACCACTAGACCACCCCTCTTTAATGGGCAATACTATGGGTGGTGCAAAACCATGATGTATGACTTCATTATGGCTGAGAACAGTAAGCTGAAAGATATAATACTTGATGGTCTATATGTGCCTATTAGAGAGATAAAAGAAGGAGACATAAGAAGAATAGTTGTCAAAACAAGAAAAGAATTTAATGATGAATATTTTAAGAAAGTTGTAAAGAATTACAAGGCTAAGAAATTGCTTGTGTGTGGTATAGAACCATATGAATATAATAGGATTTTTGTTTGTGAAAATGCTAAGGAAATATGAGATTGCTTGAAAATTTCTCATGAAGGAACAACTAATGTGAAGGATTCAAAAGACATGTTGATTACTCAGTATGAAAATTTTTCATGAAGGATGAAGAAACAATTAAAGAGATTCACATTAGATTCACTTCAATCACAAATGAGTTGCACTGTCTAAGAGAAGTGATTCATTTGCATAAACAAGTTAGAAAATTCTAGGAGTTCTTCTTAAGTCTTTGGAAAGCAAAGTAGATGTTATTACTGAGGCAAGAAACTTGAATATTCTCACTATGGATAAACTTATTGGTGATCTAAAGACTCATAAACCCAAGAAGCAGCAAGGGCAAGAGAAGAAGGAGGTAAAAAGGGAAAATTCTCTTATATTAAAAGCATCAAAGTTTGAATCAAGTGAGGAGTACACTGATGTTGCCTACTTGGCCAAATGAATTATGAGAGAAATGAAGAAAAGTGACCAGTTTCAAAGAAAAGAAAGTAATAATAAAAAGGGAGGTACTGATAAAGTTTTCCATCAATGCAGAAGTCCCAAGTATTTGATCAACTATTGTCCACTACACGAAATGGAATATCATAAATATCTAAAGTTTGGAGATAATAAAGGAAGGAATAAGGACTAGGTCCCTAATAAGTCAAGAAGAAAAGCTGCAATAGATTATGCAATGAAAAGAGCTTTAGTAGTCTAGGGAGATTTCTCCAGTGAATATGATAAAGATGAAAAACCTAAAGATGTGTCTATTCTAACTGTAGAAGATAGTGACGTCACCTATGATTTCTTATTTAATCTTATGGCAAACATAGAAGATAAAGAATAAAATAAGGTAACTCTCTCTAACATTAAGGAAAATTTAGATACTTACTCTGCTAGAAAGATAAAAATAACTTGCAAATATGTTGATAGATTCTATGTGTGAATTAACTACTGAGAAAAATATCTAGAAGAGAAAGCATAAAATCAAGAGCTTTAATTAATTTCTTTAACTATACATTTAACCAAAACTGAAATCTGAAAAATCTGAGTTTAATGAGTCAACTGGAGAAAGTAAAAGATTTTGATGGTAAAGGAAAGAAAGAACCCTCAAGGCTTCAAATAGAGCTTGAAGATAAATTGTGGGATTCACAAAAGTACCTCATGACTGCACTCCATAAGTATGAGGAATTAGAAAAGAACCTAGTCCGTATAAGATAAGATCTTAACTAGTCCCTAAGATGGACCAAATCCTCACAAATCCTTTCTAATTTAACTAGTCAAGCAGTCAATAATGGCAAAGGCCTTGGATATCTGTATAAAACCCACTAACTTGGGTCTCTAGGAAAGGATGGTCATGGTGTTAAAAGTAAGGTTCATAAACCTCTATGTACTCATTATTAAAGGGATGGGCACTTGAAGGAGGTATGTCAAAGTTTGCTTAGAGCTAAAATAAACAGTTCTAGGTACATCCAGCAAGATATAATTTGTCCTAAAGGTTCCAAACCCTTGAGATATATGAATAAGAACCCACTGTCTAGATGGGCCAAGAAATATTTGATCACACTTCTATCTTCCTTTTGGGAACTAAAACTCAAGTGGGTTCCCAAATCTAACAAATAATTCTATTTATAGGTAGGAGAAAAGGAATTCAGTCAGAACCAGTTCATGGATAATAGATGTTCAAAGCATATGATTAGGAGAACTGTCTATTTTCTCTATATCAAGACACTTCAAGGTATAGGGTAAAAAGGGTTATATCCATGGTGTAGGAAATATTGGAAAATATGTAGATCATGCAATAGAAGATGTGTATCTTGTAGATGGTCTCAAGTACGGTCATCTAAGTGTATATCAAATCTATGACAAAGTTAATGAGGTAAAGTCCTGTCTGATGGATCTACTGTGTCAAGATTGAAGTATGAAAAAGTCATTCTCAGAGATAAATGGTGCAGGAACATGTATTTGGCTGATTTGAATTCTATTGCTAACTATTAGTTATTCTGCTTGAGTGTAAAAGGTGAAAATATTGATCTTTGGCACAGCAGGCTAGGACATGTAAGCTCAACTTTGTTGAACAAATTGGTTTCAAAGGACCTGGTCCATGGTATGCCAAAGTTGTAGTTTTTAAACAACAAGGTTTGTGATTCTTATTTCAATGGAAAGAAAACTAGATCCTCCCTTAAGTAAAAAAGCAATGTAGTGCCTCTAGACAACTTGAGTTACTGCATATGGATCTGTGTGGACTTATTAGAGTCCAAAGTAGAGGTGGAAAGAGGTATGGGTTTATTATTATAGATGACTACTCAATTTTTACTTGGATAATGTTCTTAATAACAAAGGATGAAACCTATGAGGTTCTGGTGACATTTTCCAAGAAAATTTAGATGAAGCTAAATTGTAAAATTGCTTGACTTAGATCTGATCATGGAACTGAGTTTGAAAACTCTTTAGTTGTAGAATTTTTTGCTGAAAATGGAATTAGTCATAATTTCTCTACTCCTAGGACTCCTCAGAAAAATAAGGTTGTTTAAAGAAAAAATAGGACTCTCATAGAGATTGCCAGGACCATGTTAATTAATAGTGGGCTTCCAAAAAAAATGTGAGCTGAAGCTGTTAATACTGCCTATTATGTGACTAATAGGTGTTTGATCAGATCTTTCTTGAACAAGACCCTATATGAGCTTGTGTTCAATAAAAAGCCTAAGCTTGACTATCTCAAACCATTTGGGTGCAAATGCTTTATTCTAAATAATAGAAAGAATAAGCTAGGAAAGTTTGACTCTAGAAGTGATGAAGCAACATTTGTGGGCTACTCCTCAACAAGTAAAGCATACAGAATCTTTTATGAGTCAAAAAATCTGAGGAATTTTGCTGAAAATAAAGATTCTAATACAAAAGAACTTATTCCTATTTTAAGGGATGACATAGCCGAACATATTTGTCAAGGACAAACTAATACAGTTGAGAATGATGAATCTAATGTTGAATTAGGATCTCAGTTATAGACTCTAACCACAATTGAAGAAGAGAAAAAAGGCTCTAGTCAAAATCTCTAAGGACCTGTTCCAAGCAAAACTCAAATTAGAATGACAAATTGAAGCACAAAAACCTCTCGCCCTCTTGAAAATATGATGTCTCCTTTGGAATCAGGAGGCCAAACAAGAGCTCAAGCTAGAAATTTCATAGCCTTCTCATTCTTCTTATCATAAATTGATCCCAAATATATGAAAGAGCATAATACCCCATATTACTCTTAGCTCAGTTCAATTCATAGCATATGTATAAGAGGCTTAGCTCCTGAAAATCTAGCTAAGTGTTAGGGACTTAATTTTATTTTTGGCCTCTTAACTTTGATAATTTTTAAAGTGACCTTCCCAAACCTGAGAGGATGGTTTCTAAGTTAATTCATGTTCACGGAAGTTATTTCCATATCTCGGGGAAGTTTTAGATTTTTTAAATGAGGATTAAGGCACGTTTGGATTGCATTTCCAGAACCTCACTACGATTGCACCGCATCATGAAGAGTATAGCGATGAGTAGTTCATTTCATCGTGATGGTGGCCAAATCTACATTTCAATTGCAAATTTAAATCTTATAGGGGCAGCCTGGTCTTTTTCCATTGCCTCATTCCATGAAAACACGGAATTTATCACCAGTTAAGGCATTATATGCAAAATTTCCTCAATTTTCTCTCTAAAATAAACCCTATCCACCACCCACATTCATTATGTTCAATCATTATCCCTTCAAGAAAACTCAAGAATTCAAGCGTCACCACCCAATATCGTTTAAGAAACTTAATTCTCTTGTAAGATTAAAGCTTTAAGGAATGTTAAATATTTATTCATGGGCCCTTTTCACCCATGGAGTCCAAAACCTACTTTCATGTTTAAAATCATGAATTCACATGTTTACACGAATTATCTTCATGAAACTTTTTTGAATTTTGAATATACATGATGTGTACAAGTGATTTTCGATTGAAATAACCTTACAAGTTTGAATGATGGAATTTGTCATGTTGAATCATTAATTCATGGTTTTAGTATTAAAGTAATGCTACCATCACATGTTTTAACAATTTCATGCTTTAATTCATTACCCACAGGTGTTTGATGAAATGCCTAAGTAATGATTTTGTAGTAATGCTTACTTATTATGGTTTAAAATGCTCTTGTGTTCTTATTGTTATTTCTATCGAATCATGGGGATTATGAATACCCAAAAACTTAGTTGTTTACATAGTATCAATATTTTTCAGAATGGTTTTAGATAAACCATGAGCGTCATTAGTTCTGTCAGATATCAGGTCCAATTAAACTTAGATCAGTCCAGAATTTAGTGTCTTTTAGTTAGGAGTAAACCTTAGTACTGAGTAATTATAGGGATGGCGTCTCCCCCATTAATAGGCATAAGTCACTTGTCTCCCCCATCAGTAGGCATGAGACATTAGTAGAAGTCCTTGTGTTCTAGAACTACGTAGATAGTGTAGGATATGAGGGGTCCCCCATCAGTTAGGCTTGACACCCTAACCCTTCAGGACATCATATTAGTGGATCTACGTAATCATTATTAGTACCCGTGGAATGATACTGACACCCTTCCAATTAGGGTTACTAGTTGGACTCTGACAGTATATTAGGGCATATCAGTTATAGTTCACTCCCACAATCTTAGTTCAGTATTCAATACAGAGTACAATTTTAGGTTTGCTTGACCATAGCATATAGCTATCAGTCATTTAGTATCAGCATTTTAGTACTTCAGTTTACAGACTATTTTAGTATCATGTTATATGCTTGGTCATGCATCCTCAACTTTTACATCTTTCATGTATACTATGCATCAGTTATTTCATGCTATTCATTCAGTCAGTTATTATTTATGTACATGAGCCCATGCATATTAGCCTAACCACATTTAGCATACCAGTATATTCAAAGTACTGACCGCATACATATTTTTTATGCTATGATATCTCATCTCATAAGTTTAAATGCTTAGGTTCCCGATCGCACTTAGAAATTCCAGTGCATCAACATCAGTAGCAGTAATGAGTCCTCATATTCCAATGGCCGATTATATTTATTTCAGCATTTCAGTTCAGTAGTCAGTCGGAGTTAGTTGGAAACTTGTCTCATCAACTCCATATTCAATCAGTTAGAGGCTTTCAGATATTTTCAGATAGTTAGTCCATTTTTCAGTTGTTATTGGCAGTCTTTACATTATTATTTTTAGATTTTTGTTTTAAGGCTCGTTATTCCAGAGATTGTATTTAGTAATTTAAAACTTTTGGCATATCCAACTTTGTTTTTGCAAATGTATCTTTATTATCAGTATTTTTCAGTGGTCACAGCAGGTACGTCTAATTGGTTAGCTTGGGATAACTTGTGACTGTAGGCACCATGTGGTATCCAGGGTATACTCCCGGGGCATTACAAACTTGCTCTCAGAGACTAAGGTTTTAAGTTCCTTAGGGAGTCTGAAACTTGCATTGAGTAGAGTCTGGTGCATGGGTGTGAAGCGCGCCACACTTATGGACAAGAGGCTACCCAACGTTTTAGGAAAAGTTTTGCTTCTTTTAGTATTCAGGTCGAATAAATAAGCATGAGGTCAATTCAAACTCTCTTTCTAATTTAATCTTCTTTCTATTTATAGAACATGCCTTTCATAAAGAATAACGGAAAAAGGAAAAGGAATCAGCATGCATATCCGCCCGTTTAGAAAGATCCCCTAAACAAGCATGTCTTTCATATTGAATTCAGAGCTTTATTCACTAATTTACCGCACTCAGTAATAGCTCAGAATAATCAGCAAGCTTCTTTACCAGCCATTCCAGTGGCTAATACTACCGCAACTAGGATTCAAGACTTTACTCGAATGAACCCTTTTTTGTTTTCGGGATCCAAGTCTAATGATGATCCGCAAGAGTTTCTTGACATGGTTCAAAAGGTAACTGCATTATGGGTATGAGTTTTGGTAAAAGAGTAGAGTTGGGTGCTTACCAGTTGCAGGATATTTCTGACTCCTGGTATAAGAAGTGGAAGAGAGATAGAGGCGCAGAAATAGGGCCGATTGAATGGGAAGATTTTGCTATAGCCTTTTTATATAGGTTCTTTCCCTTGGATTTAAGGAAGGCTAAAGTGTAGGAGTTTATTAATTTAAACCAGGGGAATATGAATGTGAAAGAGTATTCTTTTAATTTTACTTAGCTAGCCAAGTATGCTCCTAATGTGGTGTCTGATGATAGACCTAGGATGAGTAAGTTTGTCTTTGGTGTGGCTAATAGTATGGTCAAGAAGTGTAAGACCATGATACTGATTAAGGAGATAGACTTGTCTAGGTTGATGGTCTATGCTCAACAGATTGAGGAGTAGAATTTTAAGGAAAGAGAAAGGGAGAACAAGAGGGCTAGAACAAGTAGCTTCAATTATGCTCAGTAGAGGTTGGAGTGTGTTAACCGTCCTTAATTTCATTAGAAATATTCAGCCCCAGCTTTGTCTTCAGCCAGTGCTCCAGTGATAAGGTTCAAAAATGGTAGTAAGGACAGGGCGCTAGGCTCTAAGACTCATGGTAGCATGAATAGTAGTTGGACTAATCCTTTTTGCCAGAATTATGGTAAGAATCATCAGGGTGTATGTAGGGTTGGCAGCGATATGTTCTTTGGATGTGTCAAGCTAGTAGGGTCAGACTAATTCTTCAGCAACACCAGTAGGTCGCTCAATTAAGTAGGGCACCACTTCCAGTGCCACCAGCGTTCAGCGCCAAAATAGGTTGTATACACTCCAGTACCATCATGATCATGAAAGCTCTCCTGATGTTATTATGGGTATGTTGTAGGTCTTTAATTTACATATTTATGCTTTGTTAGATCCCAGAGCTTTTCTTTCTTTTGTGACCCTTATATAGCTATGAATTTTGGTGTCAGTCTAGCAGCACTCTTCTCTGTGTCCACTCTAGCAGGTGTCTCTATTGTAGCTAGGCAGGTATACAGGAACTATCCAGTCATGATATCCAAAAAATTCACTTTAGTTGATCTTGTAGAGTTAGAAATAATGGATTTTGATGTCCTTCTCATCATAGGTTGGCTCCTCTCATGCTATGCTTCAATCGACTATAGAAACAGAATCATTCATTTATAGTTTCTAAATAAACCAGTCCTTGAATGGAGGGGTAGTACTTCAGAACTTAGGGGTCAACTTATTTCATGCCTTCAAGAGAGAAAAATGATATCTAAAGGGTGTGTCTACCATCTTGTTTGAGTCAAAGACTCTAGTTTAGAGCCTCCCAATCTTGAGTCAATTTCATTAGTGAGGGAATTCCTAGATATGTTCCCTAAAGATCTTCTCGGAGTTCCTCCCAAAAGGGATATTTACTTCAAAATAAACCTCTTTCTAGATACGCAACCTTCTAGATACGCAGCCTATCTCTATTCTGCCCTATAGAATAGATCCAGCTGAGCTTAGGGATTTAAAAGAACAATTGAAAGATCTCTTATATAGGGGGTTCATCAGGCCCAGTGTTTCCCTATGAGGCACTATAGTTCTTTTCATGCAAAAAAGATGGTTCTCTCCTAATGTACATTGATTATCGTTAGTTGAACAAAGTCAGAGTTAAGAATAAGTACCCACTCCCCAGAATTGCTAACTTGTTTGACCAATTTTAGGGTGCCAGTTATTTCTTTAAGATAGACCTCAAATCTGGCTATCATCAGCTCAAAGTCAGAGAATGTGACATTCCAAAAATAGCTTTCAGAACTTCGTATGGTCACTTTGAATTTCTAGTCATGTCTTTTGGTATAACTAATGCCCCAGCAACCTTCATGGACTTGATGAATTGAGTGTTCAAGCAGTACTTGGACATGTTCATCATAGTCTTTATAGATTATATTCTTGTTTATTCTCGTAATGAAAATGATCATATAGACTACCTCAGAATAGTATTACAGACTCTTAGTGCCTATCAGTTGTTCACCAATTTCAGTAAGTGTGAATTTTTTCTCAAATCTGTAGATTTTCTTGGCCATATTATTTTTGTAGATGGCATTAGAGTTGAACCTCAAAAGATCGAAGTAGTGAGAAACTAGCCAAGACTCATTTCAACATTAGATATCAGGAGTTTTTTGGGTTTGGCTGGCTACTACCGATGATTGTTGAAGGGTTTTCATTTATTGCATCCCCCATGTCTAGATTGACTAAAAATAAATTCAAGTTTCAGTTGTCAGATTCTTGTGAGAATAGTTTTTAGGAGCTGAAGACTCGACTAACCTCAGCCCCAGTTGTGATGTTGCTCGATGGTTCAGATGGGTTTGTTGTTTACTGTGATACTTCCAGAGTTGGTTTGGGTTGTGTTTTGATACAGAGGAGTAAGGTCATAGCCTATGCTTCTAGATAGCTTAAGCCCTATGAAAAGAATTATCCTACCCATGATCTTGTGTTAGCAGCTGTTATTTTGCCTTAAAACTCAGAAGCATTATCTGTATGGGTAAAATGTTGATGTGTTCACAAATCACAAAATTTTACAGTATGTGTTTTCACAGAGAGTTAAATCTTTGTCAGAGAAGGTGGTTAGAATTATTGAAGGACTATGATATGAGTGTGTTGTATCATCTAGGCAATACCAATATAGTAGAATATGCCCTTAGTAGATTGTCGATGGGTAGTGATGCCCATGTTGAGAAATGATAAAAAGAGATTAGTGTAGGAGGTTCATCAGCTTACTAGATTAGATGTTCGGTTGGTTGATTCAGCTGAGGGTAGTGCTTGGGTTCGGAGTAGTCTGAAATCTTCATTGGTTGTCGAAGTAAAAGAGAAGTAGGATAGGGATCCCAATTTAGTTAAGTTGAAGGAATCCACAAGAGATCAGAAAGTTAAGGTTTTCTCCCAAGGGGGAGATGGTGTGTTGCATTGTCACGGTAGACTGTGTGTTCAATGTGTTGATTATTTGAGGTAGCAGATTCTTACTGAACTACATAGTGCATGTTATTCTATTCATCAGGGGCCACAAAGATGTACCGTGATCTGCAGGACATCTATTGGTGGAGTGGTATGAAAAAAGATATTGTAGAGTTTGAAGCTAAATGTGCTTACTATCAGCAGGTTAAGGTTGAGCACCAGAGGGCTAGCGTTCATCATTCCCACTTGGAAGTAGGAAGAGGTGAACATAGATTTTCTGATAGGGTTGCCTTATTCACGTTGCCAGCAAGATTCAATTTGGGTTTTGGGGGATAGAATGACCAAATCAGCCTATTTCTTACCAGTCTATACATCTTATTCAGCCGAGGATTATGCCAAGCTCTATATTAGAAAGTTGGTTAGGTTGCATGGAGTCCCATTGTCCATCATTTCATAAAGAAGTACTCAATTTACCTCTCATTTTTGGAAAGCTTTTTAGAAAGTTCTTGGTACCCAAGTTCATCTCAGTATAGCCTTTCACCCTCAGACAAATGGTCAGGCATAGAGGATAATATAGACCCTAGATAATATATTGAGAGATTGTGTTATTGACTTTAAGGGCATTTGGGATGATCACTTTCCATTGATTGAGATTTCCTACAATAACAATTATCATTCAAGTATTCAAATAGCTCCATTTGAGGATCTCTATGGAAAGAGATATGGATATCATATTAGTTTGTTTGAGGTAGGTGATACCGCGTTGATAGGGCCAGATTCAGTATTTGATGCATTAGAGAAAGTTTGGCTAATCAAAGAGAGTCTTAAGACGGCCTAAAGCCGTCAGAAATTCTATATAGATATACATAGGAGAGATCTCGGGTTCGCAGTTGGAGACTTGGTTTATTTTAAATTCTCCCATAAAGGGAGTGAAAATATTTGCCAAAAAGGGGAAGATTAGCCCTCGATATGTTGGCCCTTACAGGATCTTGAGTCACTATGGGAAGATATCTTATGATCTTGAGTTGCTTGGAGATTGGAATCAGTGCATCCAGTATTCCATATTTCTTTATTAAAGAAGTGTATTGACAATCCAGCTGTAGTAGTCCCTTTATAAAGTACAGGCGTCTAGGACAGCCTTTCTTACGAAGAAGTCCCAATTGAATTCCTTGATCATCAGGTTCGTAGACTGAGGAACAAGGAAGTTCCCTTGGTCAAAGTTCTTTGGTAGAATCAGTCTTTTGAATGAGCCACTTGGGAAGCAGAAGCGGACATGCGTACCAAGTACCCTCATCTTTTCTCTGCCAACTCATACTCAATATAAGGTAACAGTTTTTCTTAGATTTTTCTATTTTGTTCTCAATCTCAGCTATATAAGGATCTTCCTGTCATTGCATGCATTCATGAATTAGTTCAGCCATGTATCATGTTTCAGACTAAGTCATGTAACCATGTTTTCGGTTATGCATGTTCAGTATGTGATTTCAGTCCCCTCAATATTCTTAGCTTAATTAGTCTCATTTGAGGATGAATGTTCCCAAGGGGGAGATATTGTAAAACCACGTATTAATCTTAGCCCAATTCAGCCCATAAAGCATGCATAAGAGGCTTAGCACCTGAAAATCTAGCTAAGTGTTGGGGACTTAGTTTTATTTTTGGCCTCTTAACTTTGATGATTTTTAAAGTGACCTTCCCAACCCTGAGATAATTTTTTCGAAGTTAATTCATGTTTAGGTGTGTTAGTAGCATATCTCAGGGAAGTTTTAAATTTTTTGGCTGAGGATTGAGGCACATTTGGATTTTATTTCCAGAAACTCCCCACGATTACACCGCATCGCGATGGGTATAGTAATGAGGAGTTCATCGCATCGCGGTGGTAGCCAAATTCTCATTTCAGTTGTGAATTTAAATCCTACAGGGGCAGTCTGGTCTTTTTCTATTACCCCAATTCGTGACAACACAGGATTTTTCACCATTTAAGGCATTATATTCAAAATTTCCTCTCTAAAATAAACCCTAGACACCACCCACATCAATTAAGTTCAGTCATTATTCCTTTAAGAGGACTCAAGAATTCAAGATTTACAACCCAATAACGTTCAAGAAAGTTATTTCTCTTGCAAGATTAAAGATTTAAGGTATGTTAAATGTTCATTCATGGGCCCTTTTCACCACAGCATACAAATATCAGTTATTCGGTATCAGTATTTTAGGACTTTAGTTCATAGACCATTTTAGTATTATTTATATGCTTGGCCATGCATCCTTAGCTTTTACAGCTTTTATGGATACTATGCATCAGTTATTTCATGTTATTCATTCAGTTAGTTACTATTCATGTACATAAGCCCATGCATATCAGCCTAACCTCATTTAGCATACTAGTATATTCAAAGTACTAACTGCATACTCATTTATTGCGAATTGATGTCTCATATAATAGGTTTGAACGCTCAGGTTCCCATCCGCACTTAGATATTCCAGTGCATCAACATCAGTAGCAGTAGTGATTTCTCATATTTCGAGGGCCAATTATATTTATTTCAACATTTCAGTTCAGTAGTCAGTCGAAGTTAGTTAAGTACTTGACCCATCAACTCTATATTCAGCCAGTAAGAAGCTTTCAAATATTTTCAGATAGTTAGTCAGTTTTTCAGTTGTTATTAACAGTTTTTATAGTATTATTTTCATAAAGTTGTTTTCAGGCTCATTATTCTAGAGATTGTTTTAGTAATTTAATCCTTATGGCATATCTAGCTTTCTTTCCACACATGTATCTGTATTATTTGTATATTCAGTGCTCACAACAGGTACCAGCTAATGGGTTAGCTTGGGGTCACTTATGACCGTAGGCACCGTGTGGCGTTCAGGGTGTACTCCCAAGGCATTACAAAGAGTCTATTAAAGATGCAATTGGATCAATGCAATGCAGGAAGAGCTTCTACAATTTAAGAGAAGTAAAAAGTCTGGTACTTGGTCCCCAGATCTTTTCATAGAACAATTACTGGGACTAAAATGGTGTATAGAAATAAGCAAGTTAAACATGGATCTATCAACAGAAATAAAGCAAGGCTTGTTGTTCAAGGTTATAAATAGGAGGAAGGAATTAATTATAATGAGACATTTGCTCCAGTTTGAAGGATAGAAGCTATCAGGATTCTTATTGTATTTGTTGACTATATAGATTTCAACTTTTTCAAATAGGATGTTAAAAGTGCCTTTCCAAATAAGAATCTAAACGAAGAAGTGTTTGTCAAACAACCTCTGAGTTTTGAAAATGCAGATTGTCCATATCACGTGCCCAAATTGGATAAATCTCTTTATGGGTTAAAGCAAGCATCTAGAGTTTGGTATGAGAGACTCTTAAAGTTTTTTCTATAAAATGGATTTAAAAGAGGGAAAATTGATAATACTCTCTTTTTGAAGTCAAGAGGTAGAAAATTGCTAATTGTCCAGATTTATGTTGATGACATAATTTTTGGAGCCACATCTGAATCCCTATGTAAAGAGATTACAAAACTAATGGGGAGTGAATTTGAAATGAGCATGATGGGTGAATTGAGTTTCTTCCTTGGACTACAGATCAAGTAAACCTCTCAAGGGACAATGATTTATCAAAAAAAATATATCAAGGAGCTGCTGAAGAAATATAATATGGGAAAAGCCAAGCCAATTGATTTACTCCGAGTGGAACCAGTTCAAAGATGGATAATAATGAACTTGGTCCCTCAGTAAATGAGACCATGTATAGGGGAATTATTTGATCCTACTATATTTCACTACAAGTAGGCCAAATATTATATTTAAGTGTGGGAATATGAGTTATATTTCAGGCTTGTCCAAAGGAGTCTCATTTAAAAGCTGCAAAAAGAATTATCAGGTATCTAAAAGGTACAGGGACCTAGTCTTGTACTATCCATTTGGAGATTATTTTGATCTAATAGTATTTTGTGCTAACTATGCTGGATATTTGGTGGATAAAAAAATACCTTGGGAATGGCTCATTTTTGTGGTTCTTCCCTAATTTCCCGGGGGTCTCAGAAATAGAACTCAGAGCTAAAGCTGAATATATAGATACTACCTCATGTTGTGATCAATTTTTATGGATCAAACACCAACTAAAAGACTTTGGGAGTGTTTCGAACACTATCCCTTTGATGTGTAACAATACAAGTGCTCATAACATGGCAAAAAATCTAGCGCAACATAAACGGAGTAAGCTTATTGATGTAAGTCATTATTTTTTGAGAGACAATGTTGAGGAAGGAGCTATTTTTATGATGTTTTGCAAGATTGAGGATCAGATAGCAGATATATTTACAAAGGCTCTTCACAAGGAGCAATTTGTGAAGAACAGGTTGAGGCTGGGGCTAATCAAAATGAACTGACCTATTTAATAGTTCAATTTTCCTCCACTAATTTGCTATGAATAGGAGACATGTATCCTTGATAAAGTATACACTTGTTGGTCTAACTTAGTACCAGTCCTTTACAGGTATACACTCATGGTGATCTTCTTTGAAATAGAATAGATAAGTCAGACACAATTCTGAGAATTCACATAAGAAAGGAGGGATCTAGTCCCTTCTCTCATATTAGTACCAAAACTATGAACTTTAAAATCATAGAAGTCCATCTAAAAAAGCTGCATACCTTTCTCTAAGTAAAATCGATCAAATCCCTAGAAAGCTGAAGGTTTGAACCGATTAGGACCAGACACTTCATTTTCCCCAAAAGGTCCCTAAAATGACAATGATTAATTCCCTTAAATTTCAAAATAAAATCTTATTTATCCTATTCTCTCTCAAATTAACTCTCTAATCATCTTCTTCAAAACTTGTCCTCTTGAAAAAAGTTTTTTCCCTCTCTCACTACAGGTCCAAATAGCTGAAATTCCTACTCTCTCAAGGCCCACTAAAGAATCAAAAAATATTTAAACCCTGTTACTTTAATCAGAAAGTCCAGAAATCAAAAATCTCGATCCTTCATTGTCCAAAGCGGTAGAATACTCTTCTTCTAATACTTCTCAAGAATTTGAGTTTACTCCACCCACTACATCTTCTCTAGAAATGCATGTTCCTTCAAATAAACCTACTCTAGAAGGAACTTTAAGAACCATGCAAATTTTTGCTGAATCAACGGTGGACCAAAATTAAGCTTTAGGGTCACTTTTTAAACCTAAAGTTTCTCAAATTTCCTTTTCCTTAGAAAACCTAAAAGAATTGATCCCTCTAAAACCCTAACCATACCTGGTTCTGCTACTCCTTAAGAATCAAATCCCATATTTTCTCTATTTTTTAATGAAGAAATCCTAGTAAAAAGGTCTAATCTCTCCATTAGTGATGCTTGGGTGGCTTAAAACTTAATTCTGCTTACTATTAATCCTAGAGAAGGTACCTTTGACTTTAAAAAGTAAGTGGTGGGTAAAAAGATAGAAGACTCCTCTCTTAAAGAGATAATACTGAAGGGGGTGTGTCTGTACAACCTTCAAATGAGTAGGATGAGCCAAATGATGACGAACTAGCACTGAGGTGGTTAGTGTAGAAACAAATGATAAGTGAAGGTAAACAGAACGTTGTGATACCGTTGGGAAAATTACTAGGATATACTAACTAGGGGTTCTTAGAAGAAGCTGCTTAGGGATGCTATGAAGGATCAAAAATCATCTACTACTAAGAAAAGTTGAATAAGGAAATCTAGTGTAGTTAAGGATGAAAATGTAGAAGTTTTAGATGTTGAAGAAGGTAGAGATATTGATTCGGATGTTACTACTACAACTAAAAAGAGAAGAAAAGAAATTCATGATGAAGGAAGGACCGAGTCCTCCGCTTCAAAGTCTAAAAGCCTGGGATGAAAGAAAAACAAATTGTAGTTAAGAAGAAGAAGAAGAAAGTCTCTAAGGGACCTAGTTACAACAATAAAAAACCTACAGAGGAGGAACAAAGCAATGGTTCTAAAAGAAGAAGGAAGGATGAAAAAGAAAAGTTTGTGTCTAGATAGGAGAGAAATGAAGCGCTCAAAAATCAAAAAGTGCTGACTGGCAGGGTCTTTGACTCTAAAATTTTTATAAAACCAGGAATGGTTCAACTAGTGAAGTATGTTACACATCAGGGCAGGTTACATCTCCTAGAAGAACCGGTTCCCTCTGTCTATGAAGCTTAAGTAAGGCAGTTCTTCTACACTATGAAATTCTCTAAAGATAAGGAGATCCTAACTATAATAGTGCAAAGAAATAAAAATAAAATTAGATGAAGAATCTCATGAGAAAATTTTGGATGTGCACATTATAGGTGTAAGGATTGCCTCAAAACAACAGCCCTTAACAGAGTTCATGGTTGATGCTTCAAAAGTGGGAGGAACTTCTATAGCTGGTCTAAGGATTAAGTTTCTTAAGGGTGAGTTTCAATTAGTGTTTGAGTTTATTAACAAAGTGGTGCTGCCAATATTTGAGAAAAGAACCATTACTTCTGGCATAGATTTTTATATGATGGAGTACCTTAGCAAATTTGAGTTGATTAGTCTGCTTGCATTGATGATCCAACATATGTTCAAAGTAATCCTTGAGAATAATGGAAGACATAGTATGCCTTATGGATACTTATAGAATATGGTGTTTGATTATTTTGGGGTTATCTATTGAAACACCCTGGACTTTCGGTTCTTGAAAATTCCTTGAGCTTTGAACGCACTGCCCTGTTAACGAATCACCATATAAGTCGTATGGTGTATCTATGGCTCAATGGACCCAAGTCATAACCAAACTAGTATGGAATTGTCTAAGTTTTTCTCTACGTATGAGTGGCTCACAATGAGTCGTATAACTATGTTACGAGTGGTAGGGTTGATTCATGTGTTGTTCAGTATCTAATCCCTTAGGTTTTGTCTTAGATATGACTAGAATTTATGATTCATATGGTCAGGTTACGAGAAGGATAATGGAGTCTTAAAGTGGATAGTGTATGGGTGTCCAACTCACTATCTTGGTTACGACTCGAGGTTATGAGTCTTATGTTGTGGCCACAAGTCAAGGGGTCGACTCGTAAACACATGCAGCCTTTTTACAACTTTAAGCTGTGGGATACTTTGGATATGTCCCACTTAAAACCCTTAATACACCATGACCTTAAAGCAACTTTTGGGCATTCATTCTACACTTTACAAAATTAAAACATCCTCTTTACTCTCTCAAAATCCTCTCAAGCAAGATAGGGCAGTGTTTCTCAAAAGTGGTCATCTCAAGGTTCAAGAGTCAAATTCTTTGTAAATCTTTGTAATTTAGGCATATGAATCTTCTCTCATTTTTATTTCACTAAAATCATATGATGTAAGAAATGTTCATAAGTCATTAATGATGGTTTTGAAACCAAGGTTGAGAGGTTTGGATGCATATTATTAAATATTATTTTTCTATGATTTAAAGTTTGATTATGCATATATTAATTATGGGTTTGCACATATGGTTGCACAGGAATGGTGATGTAATTGAGGGGTCATGGTTAAACCCCAAACTTTATGATTCTTGGCTTTGATAATGGCATTCCTACAACCTTTCTGTGAAGTTGTCAATAAGAATGATCTTGTCACAAGTCTAAATTGTATTTTAAACTAAGGCATTGGCATAAGAATGATAATGATTGATGAATGAATTTGAAAAGGCTTTGATGGCCACAGATTGATTTAAATTGTAACCTTGGGTTTAATTGGCTAAATGGGTCCAAGTCCCAAATATTGAAGTAACTTGATGACCTTGTTTGGACAATGGGTTCGACTCCCAAATTGATCAAGTCATGGTATGGCATGATATATATTTTCAAGTGGGGTTTTTATGATGATACTAATGGGGTACCTATTTGTATAATTGGTTAATAAATATTAATGTATGTTAAATAATTTAAATTGGGCTTAAGAGTGAGATGTATAGATGAGCCATGAAAGTAGAAGTACAAAGGACTAATAATGGAAATCGTGCTAGCCGGTATGGGTATCAAAATGTTCGATAGGTTTAAGTCCCCATATTGAATATATTAATGGGAGGTTTGAGTCCTTCATATCGTATACTTTGGCGCTTAAGTCACCTTAACTATGTCGGGAGGTTCGATTGCCTTGAGAAAGAATTTATGGATATAAATATTCTCTGGTTGATGTAGCTACATGCATTGGGGCCCTTCCAACTAGGTGAGAGCTGGACTGATATAGCCTGTGGGTGCATTATTATATGACAGTTATGTTACACACCCATATTAAGGTTTCCAAAGTTCATGCTAAGACTTGTTCCCTACCCTATCATGTGATATTATACATGTATATATATTTCATATGATATTATGCTTTGGATGTTGTACTAATTTTGAACTGTTATTATGGAATTATTTTATTCCTCTATCCCTGAGTTACATGCTAGCGCTCCAATGCTAACCATCTTCAAATTTTGTATCCCCATGTGATCTAGGGACTGGTAATACTTCCATATTTTGTGCTCGATAACTTCAATTTAGGATGAGCTAGAGAGTCAGATTGAACTGGCGAGCTTTAATCCTTTCGATGACCCCATTTTGTATTGTGGTTTCATTTCTTTTATGTTTTGACTATCTTTAGGGATATTCATTTTGCCTATTATCAGTAAAATGGCCCATTATTTCATTGACTTTAGGTTTGTAAAGGCTTTGTTAGACTATTATAGACTTGGGTGGTTTGGTATATTGTTTTGATAATGGACGATTGTTCGGTTATCGGTGGATGGTATATACACTTACTGAATTATTATGTTTTCCATTATAGTTATCTTGTTATATGTTTGCAATTCATCCGATAATAGAGGGTGTTGTGTTGTTTGGGTTAGGCAAGGAGTAATCCTTGGTCCAGGTGGGACTTGAGATACCCATCAAGGTCAGGCCCTAGTTTGGGTCATGACAAAGTTGGTATCATAGCCTAGGTTCATGGTCAATTAGGTGTCCATAGAGCTGTTTTAAGTAGAGTCTCTTTTATGGGTGTGTAGCATTCCACTCTCATAAGAGAGAGGCTATGAAATATTTAGAAATGTTTTCTTTTTTTATTGTCTATTTCGGACTGTAGAGTCTAAGGTCTTGGATCCTTATGAAATGGCTTAAGGTTAGAGTCATCTTGCTCAATATAACCGAGAAGTTTAAACTCCCTAACCTACGTGAGTGGGAGGTTAGAGTCCTCTACTTTATTGTTTATGATGGGATGCTTGGAAATATATACTAAGGCCTTGTTCCCTTTCCCAACACCTAATGTATCTATATATCTACTTATATGCCTATGTATATAGATGTGGTTGCTGATGATGGTTTGACTTAGTTTTGAATAAAGGCTTAATTTTATCCTTATCTTGAGTTACATACTAGCGCTCCAACTACTAATCATCTATGGATGCTATATATCTACTTATATGGCTATGTATATAGATATGGTTGTTGATGATGGTTTGACTTGGTTTTGACTAAAGCCTCTATTTTATCCTTAACCCTGAGTTACATACTAGTGCTCCAATAGTTAACCATCTTCGGACATTGTGTCCCCATGCGACACAGGGGCTGGAGCTTCTTCTTCTCTTCCTGCACAGTGACTAGATATTTGAGCGATTCGCATGTTGACTTTGAAGTGGTGAGCTTCCATACATCAAAATGCATACATTTCATGGTCTTTCTATCTTATTTCATAGACTTATTTTAGACTTGGTTTTTGGATATTGTCAAGGGCATGTCCCGATGTATCATTGTCTCCGTATTTGTAGAGTCTGTGTGGATGAATATTGACTTAGGTATATTGGTCTAATATGTTGACATTAATGAATTGATTAGGTGTTTCTTAAGTTATGATTAAATTTTCTTGCTTCCTCTATCATGATATATGTTCAGAGTTCATACGACACTTGTGAATTGGTGTGATGATTGGATTGGGTTAATAGGGTGATCTCTGATCCTTATTAGGCTCGAGATGCCTATTATGACATGGATCGGGTTCGGGTCATGTCAAGTTGGTATTAGAGACTAGGTCCATGGTCAGTTTGGTTTCTACAAAGCCATGTTGAGTAGTCTCTTTTAAAGGAGTGTAGTATGCCACAATCATAAGAGAGAGGCTATGAGGTATTTAAGAATATTTTCCTTTCTTATGGTTCTATTTCAAGCTATAAAGTTTAAGGTCTTGGATTCTTCTAATTTCTATTTACTTGTCTTTCAGATCATGCCTTCAAAAAGATCTGAAGTTCCTGTAAACCCTTTGATCCCGACAGAGGACAACATTGATGGGACACACTCTACTTATGGATTCTAAACGGTCTAGGGGTCCAATTCCTGATAGTTCTGAAGTGACACCATTTTTCTCTAGTCCTTCACCAGTTCCTCTAGCTGACGAGATGAATGTTAAGTTTCTTCAGATGATTTATATGATTGCTTAGTTGGTGGCTTCTCAGGCTGAGCGTGGTGCACCTATTACTCCATATTCTGAGGCCACAAGGGTTGGCCAGTTCATGAGTATGAGTCCTCCAACCTTTATCGGTTTTAAGGTAGAGAAGGATCCTCAAGGTTTTCTAGATGTAATGGAAAAGATTTTCAGAGTTATGCATGCCACTAATGTGGAAGGGGTGGAGTTTGTATCCTATCAGTTGAATAATGTGGCGTACCAATGATACGAAGAATAAGATCAGGTAAGGGGTGATGTTTATAAGTCATCCTAGTGGGAGGATTTCTGTAGTGCCTTCCTAGACCGCTTCTTTCCTCGGGAGTTGAGGGAAACAAAAACAGAAGAGTTTGTGAATTTGAGGTAAGGTAGGATATTTGTCAAAGAGTATGCCTTAAAATTCTATCAGTTGTCTAGGTATGCTCCTGAGATGGTTTCTAGAATAAATGCTAGAATATATAGGTTTGCTTCAGAGTTGTCTCATGAGTTGGTCCTTGAGAGCAAGGAGACTTTGTTGATCAATGACATGGACGTCTCTAGATTGGTTATGTATATGTAATAAGTGAAGGAAAAGAAAAGAAAATAGGTTGAGTTTAGTAAAAGGCAAGGGAAGAAATTTAGGCCTTCTAAGAAAAATGGTAGCGATAGTGGTAGCTGGCCAAGAAAAAAGTGGGGGAGTTTTGATTCTTTCTTCTTAGCTAGTACTCTTTACTCAAAGCCATCGGGTGATCATCGGTCTCAATTTGATGGTGGGTTTTGGGTATAGGGTGACCAATTTCAGGATAGTGGGGGTCAGTCGGTTCCATCCTACCCTCCTTATAGATTTTGTGGTCAACATCACCGTGGGAAGTGTGAGAAATGAAGGAACAGATGTTTTAAATATGGTTAGATTAGGCATATGCATTGAGAGTACCCCTCTCTAGTGGCTTCTTGGGTCAATAGGGTCATTATTGCTACTTTTCCTACTCCTACACCAAAGGGTGTTGCTTCTGTTTTTGCTTTTGTTTTTGGTATTGGCACTAGCCAAAATCAATTTTATGAACTTGTTACTCGCCGGGAGTCTGAGGCATCTCCGGTTGTTTTTACGGGTATGTTGAAACATTTCTCCCATGATGTGTATTATTTACTTGATCCAGGGTCCACTCTATCTTATGTAACCCTATTTGTGGCTGTGCATTTTGATTTTGGTCCTGAGTATCAGTTAGTTCCTTTTTATGTTTATACCTCGGTAGAAGACTATGGTTGTTAAAAGAGTCTATATGGGGTGCATGGTATCTGTTAGTAGTAGAGAAACTCTTGTAGACTTGATAGAGTTGGACATGGCTGATTTTAATTATATTCTGAGAATAAATTGGTTGCATTCGAGCTATGCTTCCTTAGATTGTCGGACCCATAAGGTCGTGTTTAAATTCCTTGATGTGGAAGTCATTATATGGGAAGAGGGTTTTTTAGTGCCTAAGGGGAGGATTATCTCATATCTTAGAGCCCTAAGGTTGATTTCTAAAGGGTATTTGTACCATTTGGTTCGAGTTAAAAATTCTAACTCGGAAGGTCCTTATCTAGAATCTGTTCTCATGGTTAATGAGTTTCTCGAGGTCTTTCTCAATGACCTTCCTGGTATTCCTTCTAATAGGTAAATTGATTTTGGGATTGATCTTATTCCTATCACTCATCCAATTTCTATCCCTCCTTATAGAATGGCTCCAGAGGAGTTGAAGGATCTTAAGGAGAAATTGAAGGATCTATTAGATAAAGGTTTTATCCTTCCTAGTATATCTCCTTGGGGTGCTCCGGTGTTGTTTGTGGAAAGAAAAATGGTTCCCTTCAGACGTGCATTGACTATCATCAGTTGAATAGGGTGACCATAAAGAATAAATATCCTCTTCCTAGGATCGATGATTTTTTTTATCAGCTTCATGGTACGAAGTGTTTCTCTAAGATTGATCTTAGGTCAGGTTATCATTAGCTTAAGATTAGGGAAGTGGATATCCCTAAGACTACCTTTAGGACCCAGTACGATCATTATGAGTTCTTAGTTATGTCTTTTGGGTTGACCAATGCCCCCGCGATATTTATGAACTTGATAAATAGGGTCTTCCATCTATTTTTGGATTTGCTTTTCATTGTCTTTCATTGATGACATCTTAGTCTACTCTAAGAGTGAGACGGATCATGTCGATCACCTTCGTTCTATTTTATAACCCTTGAAGGATCATCGTTTGTTTGCCAAGTTCTCAAAGTATGAGTTTTGGTTGAAGGTTGTGACTTTTCTTGGTCATGTTATCTCTAGTGATGGGATCATGGTGGATCTACAAAAGGTTGCGGTGGTTAATAAGTGTCCTAGACCTGAGACTCCAACCGATATTCGGAGCTTCTTAGGTCTAGCTGATTACTATAGGAGATTTATTAATAGTTTTTCGACTATAGCTGTCTGAAGATACTACGATCGCATTCATTGGATCGCGATTACGGCATTGAAATAATGGCTCATTGACCCGCGATCTCCATATCTAAGGATAATTTTCAGCATTGACAAAAAATCTTGCACTTTCAATTCTTGCCCAAAACGCACCAAAAAAAAATCCCATGAGCTTAATTGGACAACATAGCATAGTTTTTGCATGAAAATGTTAATGATGAGTGTTGTTGTGTGGTTCTTAGGTTTACATCATGGGAGATTATGACCAAGTCTATTTTATGGCTCCTGAATGCCAAAACTTATATTACCAGGATCTTCCCAAGATGAAGTTACTTCCGGAGAGGGGCATTTGTCTACATAAGGTGTCAAAAAAGCTTCCAGCATTACATAATAGACTCAGCTACTAGGTGGAGGTGTTATTCTGTGGATCCTTGTCGGGAAAATGGGCATTGGGTAAGGAAGTTCTACGCTAACCTTAGCCTAGTATCTCTCTTAGACCAATTATGCGGATCGAAGGAAAGGAAGTAAACTTTGGAGCTGAGCAAATACATGATTTATATGGGCTCCCAAATACAGATATGGAGCAATTTAAGGTAAGAGAATATGAATTAGGTAGTTGGATGGATGAAAAGTTGTGTCCTAGAAAGGAGGTTTATTGGGCGGCTACCAAGAAAGGTATATTGATGAATGATTTCGCAGCTAAGGTGCGGATTTGGTTGACTATTATTTGAAGCCGAGTTTCTCCATTCACATATATGACTAATGTTCCAGATATGCGGTCCCAGATGGTTGCTTATATACTAGCCAACATTTCTTTGAATGTTGGTCAGCTTGTGATGTTAAATATGAGGTATTACAAGAACCATGGTGGTACACTTCTCTTATTCCCTTCTTTATTACTGAGTTATGCAGGAGAGTCGGGGTTGTAGAGTTCCCTGGAGACACTTGGGTGCATCCAAACACCCCCATTTATTCTCTTAAGATTCATGGTGAGGGTACACTCGGAAAAAGTAATAAAAGAAATATCGACATGGGTAAGTCGACAGAGGAGGAGACACAGTCTTATGGTCCATCCATAGTCGGCCCCTTTAATGAGATCACAGCTGATCAGAGGGCGATAAAAGAGCATGTGTCAGGGTCCTCAGGGGCTGGGAGATCCTTCCACCACCCATCATTCATATGTTTCTCAGTCCGATTATGAAAAGTACTCAGAGGATCAGAAGAAGTAGGAGGCCACTATTTCTAGGCTTAAAAGGTCCTGCTCATCTCTCGTAGACTCACACAGGGAGCTCAAGGACTCACATGATAAGATGAAGAATGGGGAAAAAAAGATAAAAAAGTTCATCACCAAGACATGGAAGGAGGTGAAGGGCCTTTGGAAGGTCCTGAACCCCAAAGATAGACGTCCTTCTTCTCAGGTGGATAGTGATAATGAGGCCCCAGTTGAGTGGTCTGGTTTAGATGATGCGAGGGGTGATGCTGAGTCTAAGAGTGATATTGGCTCTTGATGCGGTTACAGGGAGCACCCTTTTACTTTTTTTATGATTTATTGATTATGCAGTGAGGTCACTGCAAGCTTTTTAGTTGGGTGCCTGCTTCCATATTCATTCATTTGGTCTGTATTATAGAGATATTTTTGGATTTCTTTATGTTGATTTGAATGATTCTTATTTTAATTTTTGGGTTGTAATATTTGGACACTCTAATGGTGCCCAAATTTCAAAGATTAGTTGTTTATTTCATTTTTAAATTTTTATTTTATATTTATCTTATTTATGGTGATATCGGATGAGCCTTTCCCTAAGATAGATTAAGTGATGGCATTCTGAATGAAAAATCGTCTTGATTGGGTTGTGAGCCATGGATGTAGGGGAAATCTGAGTACCCATAGCATCTAAGATATAAATGCAAAGAAAATTTAAGTACCTATAGCATTTTGGATTTGGGATCGCTTTTTATACCTATGATGAAGTCTGAGTAACCATATGGTTTGCCCTCTTGAGAGCCAAAATGTGAGATGATGTCTTAGTTTGATGCCATCAATAGCAAACTTTTATTGGTGTAAATGCGAAGCAAACACCCCCCGCCCCCCTTCCAAATGTTTTTGAAACCAAGGGAATGGGCGTGAGCAACTTAACAATACTTTACCTCTTTTTGTGACTCCAAAGTCTAACTTGTAGAAGTTGGTAAATACTCCATTTTGTCTCTAGAAGGAAGAGCAGTTGAGCCTCCTTACAGATCTTGCATTCTATATGTGGTGATCATAATTGTCTAACTCTCATGCATACTTGTACCATATAGAACTTGCCCCGTTAGTCTCTCAAGACTAATTGTGATTATGCTTAGTTGGTGAAATGATCTTAGGCCATCTTGTGAACACAGGAACCCACTTTAGCCTAAATAGCCTACCCATACATAGAATAGTCTCCTTAGTTACCCATTTCGAGCCTTCAGGCCTTTATTTGGAAACCATATTACAAGCCTCAAACCATTCAAAGTTTTTCTCTCTTTTGAACCCTACCCACCTTGAACTTAAAAAATAAAACCTAAGGCAAAAATGCCTAAGTTGGGAGTTGTAAAGTTGGCATAGATGACCTTGGGACATGGTAGTGTAAGTGGATTCCTATGATGCTAAGCAATGGAAAATGTGAAAAATAAAGGAATGATGAAACGAACAATGAGGCATAATTGAAAAAGAAATAAGCGAATAGAAGATGCCTTCAAAAAGATGGGTAAATCAAGGTAGCAAAAATAGGCATGTGTAAATTGTGAAAACAAAAAGAGTGGTCCATGGTCAAAAGTTGGATGGAATAGTGTGATATATATGTTCAAGTAAGGTGTATCCACTTTTTTCCTAAATGATATCCTACCCTTCCCCAAACCTACGTTACAAGCGCAAAAAGCCATTCGATATCTCCAACCAAGTGTATTCATTGTAGTGGCAATTGAAAATAAGGGAAAGCCTATGGTATGGTACTTTTTAGCATCGAGAGAGTCATTGTGAGAGAGATATTTTTGCACTTAAATCCCTTGTGGCATATTAGATAATTTAGTGTATGTGGGGTTTCCTTCTTATGACAAAGCATGTGGACAAATTGAGATGGGTGAAATTGTCATCTTTTGAAAAATGAGGCAAAAGGAGTATAGTGGAGTTGATGTTGATAGAGAGTCACTTATATAGTGTTAGTGATTGTTGCATTGTTGTTCCTTAAGTCCTTTGCATCTTTGAGATTATGTCTCATGTCAAGGGGAGTTGTGAGAATAGCTTTGTCCATGCTTGAGAGATACTTGTGGTGTTAATCAAGTTTGAATTAATTATGATCATTTGGTTGTATAAATGGGCTTAAATTTGCATTGTCTCATTGAGTAAGAGGTAGTGCTGCCTGTGGACAAGCAAAGGTTTAACTTGGGATGTTGATGAGTGGTAAATTTACCACTCATATACGTCCAAATTCGTGCACACTACGATGATTTAATGATATGAATGAGACAAGT
Source organism: Capsicum annuum (assembly GCF_002878395.1). Lineage (NCBI taxonomy): Eukaryota > Viridiplantae > Streptophyta > Magnoliopsida > Solanales > Solanaceae > Capsicum > Capsicum annuum. Next base: position 53,883,978 of record NC_061120.1, on the reverse strand, counting down.
TTGTCATTTGAATGCACTAATTCCCACATTTTGTTGGAATAGATATGATTAGAAGAAAAGGAGTGAGATAACCTGAAAAGGGATAAAAAGGGAAAGAGAAGGACAAAATCAGGAGAAATAGAGGAGGATCTGACCCTCAGTTACTACGATCGCGGTCTGAGGGCCACGGTCATGATAAGTTAATCTTGTTCAACCATCAGTGATCACAATAATTCTACGGCGGTCGTGGTGGCTGCAATTGCAGACAAGATGCAGAGATCACGGCATCATGGGTTTATGCCCATGGGAAATTGTGTAACTTTATGTAGCCGATCCCAAATATTTTACAAGGCAAAAACCTTTTCTTATTTGGGATTATCATCATTGAAAATTGAAAGTGTGAGACATTGGAAACCCTACCAAATTAGGAAACTCTTGTTGTTAATTTTTCAATTTGACTATTGTTATAATTGAAGTTAAAATTGGAGAATATTCTGGATTGCAATTTCAATGGAAGTATTAAATAATCAATTTGGTATATATATTTTCCCTAACTTCATGAGTATTTAAACAATCTATCTTGGGATTATATCAAATAGGGTGAAAATATATGTGGGTTGTGATGTATTAGTGTATATCATTGGTTAATGACAATGGGTTTTACTAATGCTTGTTTGATTGTGCAGGAATTTGTGGGTGAAAACCCTAAATTCCCAAAAATCTCACATCTTTCTTGAAAGAGGGATGTGAGCTTACTTTTGGATCTTATGTCATCCTTAAAAAAGGAATATGGGTAACAAAGCATTAATGAACAATAGGTAAATATGGCTTGTTCCCTTTTCATTAACTTAGAAATAAAGGTGGATTGAGAATTGGCTAGATCTTGGGCATCTTCCTAGAAATAGGGATGCCCTATTGAGCTATTGGTTGGCTTTTCTTGCCACACCCATGATGTATCCTAAAGGGTCCATGGGTGATAATTTTAAGGTTTGGTTGAAAAACTAGCCTCAAGAACCTTACACCTAGCCTACCCATGTTGAACTTCTCCTACTTTGTCATTCATCCAGAGTTCCTACAACCCTAGTTAAAAGGAATTAGTTGCTCATAGTTGAGAAACAATCCATGGAATTCGTAGTTGAAAACGTAGAATCAATATGACAATAATGTATGAAGAAAATCCAAAGTCTCAAATAAATAAATCAACCAAAATCCAAGAACACAAGGATCCCAAGATCAAATTCTAATCTCATAAACAAAATATATGTTTCTGAATGTTAAGAGTGTGCAAACTAACTAAAAACAGCGAAAGAGTATTTATAGATTACATGGTCCATAAAAGAGGAAAACTGGAAACAGTGGCCACCTGTGGAGCCACTTACAGGTCGTAGGTAGCTCTAGGTAGGTGCCAGATTTCTAAAACTCCCGTAGGACTCACTAAACTTCATCTTTGGAAACTTCATCTAGTACTTATAGGCCGTAGGTGGTACCTATAGGCCATAGGCTCCCATTAAAGGTAGCAGGGACCAAAATTCTAGCTTCTGAATCTCATCATCCTGACATTTGTTCTGGCACCTACGCAACATAGGTAGTACCTATGGGTCGTAGGTTCCAACATAAGTGGTCCAAAACTCAATTTTTCACTTTTTTCTCCAATTTAACTCCCAGAACCTGGTTTCCTGCAAAACACAACACAAAACAAATCATATCTAACAAAATGGACGAAGTAATTGCATATCTTTGTAGTTTTAAGCTTCAAAAGTGTTATGAAACCATAGCATATCATAACCCTCAACTTAGAACGTTTTCATGTCCTCAGGCAACAAAACACAACTAAATAACACAATAACGCTTAACCAGGAGAAACCTAAGATACCTATGGTTGTCAATCATCAAATTTATGCTCAACGACATCACCCCCTACTACTTTACTTTTTCAAAACCAATTGTGTGTATCAATGAAGATCAACAATGTGACACAAGGGAATTAAGATATGGCATTACATTAGCAATAAACATCTTGCATATATACAAGTTACACTACCCAAACAAATAAGTAGCTAGCAACACAACCTTTGTACCCTCATAGCAAAGGAGTCCCACTCACTTAATAGAATCATGCATGTTAGTGCAGGGATGATCATGAGATTCTCACACTCACAAAGAAGTTCCAGCAATGTGCACAGAATACCATAGGCTTGCCCTTATTTTCTTTACCTTAGTTTTTAGAAAGTCGGGCTAGGATCACTATAGGACTTTATTCATCTTATAATGTAGACTTGGGGGCTAGTATGGTACATATGGAAATTTAGTGACTAAGCCTCCTTGGCACTACACTTACGTTAGGGGTCCACTTATCAACCAACCTTTACTTTTACTCCATCTTTTTCTTCTCCCATTTTATTCTTTTACAGTTCATTCAGGTTGGGTGTGGTTTCTTTTATTCTTTATTTTCTTTTGCAATTTTTTCTTTTCTTTTCTTTTTTTCCTTTTCTACTTTTTCTACCACACCCAGCCCTACTTTTTTTTTCTCTTATTTACCCTTTTTTATACCCATTTCATATTACGTACCCCTATGATAGCCACCCTCAACTTAGGTGATTTGTCTGAGTTGAGGTGCATAATGTCGAAGGAGAACCAGGGCCAAAATAGGTTCATTGTAACAAAAATTAGAAGGTAAAAGGTGAAAGAAGAAAAATAGTCTATACAATCTCAAAATAGGAATCAAGGATACTTATTCACATTTGGAATGTCATTTAGAATAAAAGTGGACTAATATCAATAAAAACCTATGATCCTTTCCTAACCGACTATCCTACAACCGAGGTAAGACCAACTCGACAAGTTATGGATTTCATACACAAAGGGAACAAAGTGAGCATCTCACACACAGATGGCACAAGTTTGCATCACAAGCTACTATATATCCGGCTAGTGCAATTATAGCTATGATTATTATGTCACTAATCCTAATGTCATAACGAGATTCACAATGGTCACATATATATACATATCACATAGCTTAAACAAATTTTTAGGAGGGTATCATTTTTTAAGAAAATTAAAACAAAACACATCAACTGCCTTAGATACTTATTTTTTCTCCTAGTTACATAAAAACATAACATAATACAAACAAAACACAATATGACACAGTATTTCCTAAACATGTGGGTTCTACAATCATACCTCAACCGACGAGAAAAGAAGCATGGCAACAAAAATCCAAGATGGTTGTGTATACCCCACCCCTAACTAAAAGACTACGAATTGTCCCTAGTGCATGAGAATAATATAAAATAAGAGAATAAGGACATACTTGGGATGTACTAGGAGTACGTGACTAACATAGATGCAAATATAAAAAAAATAGCTTAGGCTGCCTCCCAAGCAGCACCTAATTTACCATTGCGACATGACTCGGTTGCCTTGGATACTCAGACTTCGCCAAGGTCTATTCTATACATACTTTTACCACATCAAGGTTTCCTATATAGTGCTTCACCCGCTGCCCATTCACCTTGAATGAGGCTTTACCATCACACTTCAGCTCAATAGCACCATGTCAGAATACCCGAACCATGGTGAATGGTTCATACCATCAACACTTGAACTTGCTAGGAAACAAATAATGTCTTCAATTATACACCAAGACCAAATCACCGGGCTCAAACATTTTTTTCTCAATTTCTTATCATGATACAGCTTTATCCTTTCTTTGTATGGAGAAAAACTCTCAAAATAACAAAGCTATAATTCATCCAACTCATTCACCTTTCTCAACCTTAATGTAGTTGCATCATACCACTCCAAATTGATCTTTTTAGATTCCTATAGTGCCTTATGCTTAAGTGAGATGGGAAAATAGCATGTTGTGTCATGCACAAGCTGATATGAAGAGGTACCTATGGGGTCTTAAAAGATGTTCGATAAAACCACAACATATAGTCTAACTTTCTTGACCAGTTTGTCTTGTTATCATTCACAGTCTTTGCCAATATTGACTTGATCTCTCTTTTTGAGACCTTAAACTGTCCACTTGTTTTAGGACAGTAAGGTGTTTCCACCTTATACTTCACACCATAATTTTCAAGAAGGGATTTAAAAAGATGATTGTGGAAGTGAAACCCACCATCACTTACAATAGCATGTGGATTTCCAAATCTATAACATTTGTTCTTTTTCAAGAACGTAGTGAAACTTTGACCCTCATTTTTTGGAAGGGCAACCGCTTTCACCTACTTTAAAATATAGTAAACTGCCACTAGAATGTATTTCATACCATAGGAGCTCACAAACAAACCAATGAAGTCAATCCTATACATCAAAAAACTACGACTCCAAGATAGGTATCATGAGGAGTTCATACCTTTGTGAAATATTACATAATGTTGATAATGGTTACAGGCTTGCACATAGTCATAAGCATCCACGAAGATAGTAGGCCAATAATATCCATCTGATAGTAACCCCCAATTTACAAGGAACGACAAGCCTCAAGGATTCTCGTTATATCTACCTCATGAATACATCTACAAATTTCACCATTCATACAAATCCAAAAAAAGATAAGGCTCATCCTAAAAAAATTCCTAACCTCATGCATAAACCACTTTCTCTGCTAGAATGATAAATATTCTGGAATAAAATCACTTGCCAAAAAATTGGCAAAATTAGCAAAACAAAGGATTAAGTCTTAAGATGCGGCCCAGACCCACTCATCTAGAAAAGTATCATCTATGTTAAGATCATCCCCTAATTTCTGCATTGCCTCCTCCTCAAGGCAAGACAAGTGATCAGCAACCTGATTCTCTGTGCCTTTTTTGTATTTCACCTCAAAGTCAAATTCTCGCAAAAAGAGGACCCAATGTATTAACCTCAGTTTTTCATCCTTCTTCGATATTACTTACCTCAAAGCTGCATGATCGGTATGAACAATGACTTTGGTCTTAATCAAATAAGATTGAAACTTCTCAAAGGCAAAAACCATTGCAAGCAACTCCTTCTCAATGACTGTGTATTTCTTCTTTGCGGGGTTTAATGCCTTGCTAGCAAAACAGACTAAGTGAAGCATTTTCTCGCGTCTTTGTCCTAGGACAGCACCCAAGGCTACTCCTCTAGCATCACACAAAACCTCAAACGCACTCAAAGGCCTTGAATATGCATCATCAACTATAAATTTCACCTTCTTCTCTAAAAGCTTGCATAAAGGATTTACAATTTTAGGAGTCCTTGATGAACCTCCTATAAAAGTTAGCATGACCCAAAAAACTTTAGATACCTTTAACTGAGATCGAAGAAGGTAACTTTTCAATCACCTCAATCTTTTCTCTATCCACCTCAATACCCTATTTGGAGATTTGTGATCGAGAATAATACCTTCTTTTGCCATAAAATCACACTACTTCTAATTCAGCATCAGGTTGCACTCCTCACATCTCTATAGTACATTGGCTAGATAGGACAAACAATCATCAAATGAGTCCCTAAATACTAAAAATTCATCCATGAATACCTCTATAGTGTCTTCCACCATGTCAAAAAATATGGACACTATACATCTCCGAAAGGTAGTGGGAACATTGCATAATCCGAACGACATCTTCTTGAATGGAAAAGTCTCATAAGGGCAAGTAAAATTCATCTTTTCTTGGTCCTCATGAGCAATAGCAATCTAATTATATCCTTATTACTGGTTAAGATAGAAAGTGCCGACCCTTGCCTGCTAGTTTATCGAGCATCTGATCTATGACGACATAAGGAAATGGTCCTTCTGGTCCAAGTGTTCAGCTTTCTATAATCTGTGCAAACTCTTCAACCAGTAACTGGTCTCATGGGTACAAGTTTATTCTTTTCATTAGGAACCACTGTTATCCTACCATTCTTAGGCACACATTGCACTGGGCTAACCCACTTGTTATTCGTAATGAGACAAATCACTTCAGCATTTAACCACTTAATAATTTTCTTCTTCACTACCTCCTGTATAGAAGGATCTAATCGAAGTTGATGCTAAATGTCGGGAACACAATCTGATTCAAACAGTATCTTATAAGTGCAAATATCGAGTGGAATCCCCACAGCATCTTAATGGTCAATCTAATGGACCTTTTGAACCTCTATAATATGACATCAATGATTCAATCTGCGTCTCTACCAAATTTACAAAAATAATAACCGGTAAAGTATTGTCAGCCCCCAAGAATGCATACCGCAAGTGAGATCAGAGGGTCTTCAATTCCAAAATTAATGGCTCCTTAATAGATGGCCATGCAGGAAAAGTGGTTCTATTCTTCAAATCAAGGTCTATTTTTTTTAGTGCATACTTGTAGGAACCTCTACCATACAATGCCTTAACTATCTCTTCATATTCATTGACGTCATCACTATCAAAATTCATAATGATTGTTGATAGTGCCTCAACCCTAAGCCTTTTTTCAACGGCCATAGTCTCTACATCATTATCAATAATATCAATCATGGAAACCATAAGATAGTTAACTCATGACCACTGGGTAACACTAATATGAAGAATAGTTTTTTTATAAAGAAAAGAATAGTTAGAGAACACAAATAGGAGATTTACTCATTGATAAGAAGATTAGTACCATTACATTATACCAAAAAAAACAAAATACCTGCCTTCAAAAGCTAACATGACCACAAAAATTGGAAACTAACACAGATATAATACGAGGATAGGGATAATAGGACTTAGGTAGAGGTAAGCTTAGGGGAGAGGAACTTAATCAACATCTTCATTCTTGTATGCTCTACAGCATGGCATCTAGTAACTTCTTGGTAAGGTTCTTTACATCTGGATTTAGTCCCTGAACTTCACCACTAAGTTCTGCAACCTTGACCTGGAGCTTAGAATTTTCTACTACAAGTTCTTTAGAAGTACCTGGTCCCTCAGGAATATAGCTTCTGATTTTTTATCTTCAATTGCACTATCTCAGCAACCTTAAAGACTAACTTAATCCTCAACTCCTCCATTTTCCTGCTTAGATTTTACTGAACAACCAGTAGCTCAGACACCTGGGAAACAGTTTCTAGTTTTCCCTCTATGCATTCATTCTACACCAATATTGTTAACCTAAATATTTGTTTGACAGTTCCTAGGTCCCTTTTGTTCCAGCTACTCCAAAATATTGAAACACTTTGTTCAAGAAATATCTATATGGTATTCTATGTTTTCCTTCTATCTCACAAATCACTTTGTTCATATTCTCTATCATTAGAGCAGGCAAACTAATCATCTCAAACTTGCTCAAGAATTCTATCAGAAATAGATCAAATACAGAGGTTATAGTTCTTTTCTCCAACCATGGCTAAATGTCTCTGTTTATAAATTAAAACACAACTGCAACTCACTAGTGAGAAACTTTTCTCTCACATTGGCTATTGATGTCCCTCCCACCTTAAAATCATTAATTATGTTGGGAGTTGTTGCTTTACAACAGTCCTCACACTAATACCAGGAACATTCAAAAAATTTGCAAGTATTTCTTCATCCATCTTAACATGTTTTCCCTACACCTATCCAGTCAGACTTAAACCGTTATCTGAGAATTCCATATTGTAATAGAATTCTCTTACCTCACCCTTAAAACCATAGAAGTTGGTTTCTCTAAAAAGTGCAACCAACCCTTATGTATCACATACTCTGCCAACTCTACCATTCAAAGCTTCTCATATATCATGGGATCAAAAATCCTTCCTGATAGAACCTTTTGTGTTTTCAGTGTCTCATTTCTTTGGCCTCTAGACAAATCCTTCTTTTCCTCCTCTTTTCTTCTTTTTTTGAATCACTACTTGATTCTTTTCACCAACTTTTATATTCTTGGGACCAGGTCTTGTAGAGACTTTCTTTTTTTTGACATCTATGAATTTCTGTTTCATTCCTGCAGGACTACTAGACTTTGAGCTAGAGGACATGAACCTTCCAGCAATATGAATATCTTTTCTTATTTTCTTAGTTCCAGCAGCAATATTCGGATCAATGTCATCATCCTCTCCAACCTCTACTATTTCAATAGTCTCCTCTACTTCTATTAAGCATCTTTCTTAAGTCTTCTTCTCTTAATTGTTGGAGACTTACTTGTCTTTATTGCATCCACCATCAGCTTTTTTAGACCCCTTGTAGAATAGGATCTAGCAACTTTTACACCAAAATCACTCAGCTTCTCCTTTTCTTTGCTTCCCCTTTGTTTCTTCATGGACCATCTCAGAAGTGGTTCATCCTCATCTTTCTCATTCTCCTCATAAGCAGATAATACAACTTCTTTATCCTTAAATACTTCATTATCTTCTCCCATTGTTTGCTCTTCTACTATGACTGAACTTTTCTTGGGATAATATACGAGAAAAAATAAATTCTCAACCACCCAATCTACGTTGCTGGATAGATCATTCCTTTTTAAAGGTATTTATTCATCAAATAGTTGAGAAAAAGTTCAATTTGAATCATAAGGAGTAGAGGAACTAGGTACTTGTAAGTTTTCTAACATTTTAGTACCTTCTAATTCTTTTGAGGGAAGAGGAATTTGAGAAACATCAGAGGGTTTTTGTTTTTCTAGAGAAGGAAGAATTTTGGATTGAGAAGTTTCTTTTCAATTGGCAAACCAAACCCTTGATTTAGATTCTCCACCAAGGTTGATTCAGCAAAAATTTCAGTAGTTGAGGGTGTTTCAATAGGGACAAACTTATTTAAGGTTTCTAGATTTTTTGGAAAGAACTCAGTTGACTGAATTAATACAGGTTCTTGTTAAGGACTTAAAGTGATTTCTTCTAAAATCCTAGGGTTTAAAGAATCAAATTGCTCGATTTGGGGATTTTCTAAGTTTGGCTTATTTAGGGTGTTTAGAACTTTGAGCGAAGGCAGGATGGGTGAAAAGGACCAGGTTAGTTTTAGAGAAGAGGACAATTTGAGAAGATGATTTGAGTTAATTCAAAGAAGTATGAGAATAAAAATATTTGATTTTGTAATTAATGGAGGTGAACGTTTGACAATTAAAAGGTATCTTTTTGAATCCCAAACCCTCTTGTTACTTTCAATACACTATTTCATTTTAGAAGTTTTCCTAAACATAGGTCTAAGGACCAGCTCCCAGACTTAACATCCTTTAAATTGCCAGGGTTCTTTCTGTATTTCAATAAACAAGTCAACACCTTTCTGAAAACTTTCATATTTTTGGGCTTACATTTGGACACAAATGCTTAGAAATCCATGTAGTGTCGGAATTAAGCTCTTGTTTACACTTTATTTTCAGAATATCATAAGAGTGGGAGCATCTATCTTTTTGGTTTGGCTTTCTGAGATGAGTTTTATAGGGACCAGGTCCCTGTTAATTTTAACTGGACCCTCCTCAATATTCTTTCAGCTAGAGAAAGAGTTTATAATATTGAGTCTAGATTACCATCATTTTCATCATTCTCATCTGTATCTTTTCTATCTTGACTATTCTCTTCAGCAATGACATCCCTTTGAACAAGAATAAGTTCTTCACTATCAGAATCTTCCTCATCATATGTCTCATAAGTCAACATCTTTAAGTTAAACTCCAAGATAGGTTACTTCACAACAACTACATATATTTTAATCCTTTATACCATTTCCACATGAGACACTTCTACCTTGAAGTGTCTTGATAGAGAGAATATAGCTAGATCTTCTTGTCATAAGCATTGAATAACTACTATCAGTGAACCTGTTCTGGCTGCAAACCCTTTCTTCCTCCTAAAAATAAAATCATTTGTTAGATTTGAGAACCCACTTGAGTTTGAGTGCCCGTTGGGAGGACAAAGGTGTAATCAATTTCTTTTTTACCCATCTTGGTAATGAGAGATTCTTCATATTCAAAATTCTGGAACCCTTAGGATAAGAACTCCCTTGCTGAATGTATTTAACACTATTTATTCTAGCTCTCATCTAATTTTGACAGGTTTCTTGCATGTGACCATCTCTTCCACAATGTGTGCATAGAGGTTTGCGGAGTTTGTCTTTGACATCTTGAACAAACTTACCTTGAGATACAAGTGATTGATTTTTGTATTGATACCCAAGGCCCTTACCATTTCTGACACCTTGACTAGTTAAGTTAGAAAGGATCTGTAAGGATGTGGTCCATTGTACAGATTTACTAAGTTCTTCTCTCAGACGGACTAGGTTACTTTCTAACTTTTCATTCTTCTAGAGTGTAGTCATAAGGTGCTTTTAAGAATCCCTTAATTTTTATTCAATCTTAATTTGAAGCTTTGAGGCTTCTTTCTTCCCTTTACTATCAAAAGCATCTACTTTCTCTAGTTGACTCACCAAACTCAGATTATCAAATTTTTAACTTAGCAAACTATTTTTCTATTTTAGAAATTTGGAGAGTTAGGGATATTAATTCAAGCTCCTGACTCTCAAATTTTCTCTTCTAAAGTATTTTTCTCAGTAGTCGATTTACACACTAAATTAATCAACATATTTGCTAGCTTCGTTATCTTTCTGGCAGAGTAATTATCTAAATTTTCTTAATGTCTGAGAGAGTTAGCTCATTTTTTGTTCATTTTGACCTAGGAGCAAACAATGAATCAAAAGTCACTTTCTCATCCACCACTACTGACATGGAAATATCCTCAAGCTTCCCATCTTCCTCAGATTCATTGGAGAAATCTCCCCAGACAGTTAAGGCTTGTGTTACTGCAAGATTAGTTGCAGCCTTTCTTCTTGACTTTACAGGGACTTGTCCCTATTCTTTCCTTTGCCACCTCCAGTCTTGAGATATTGCTAATAATCAATTTTGTGCATTAAACAATCCTTAATGAAATGCTTTGCACTTTCACATTTATGACAAACCTCCATAGTGCCTCCCCTTTTGTTGCTACTTCCACTTCTTTGAAACTGGTCATTTTTCTTCTTAGCTCTAACAATTCTTTTTTTCTAAAGGCAACATTAGTGTCTTATTCATTAGAGTGAGGTTTTCATGCCTTCAGTGCCAGAGATTTTTTCCTTTTTGTTTCCTTCTTCTCTTATTCTTGTTGCTTCTTGAGTTCGTGTGTCTTTAGATTTCCAATAAGCTCATCCACAGTGAGAGTTTTGAGGTTCCTTGCCTTGGTAATAGCATGTACTTTGCTTTCCCAGGATTTAGGTAGAACCCCTAAAATTTTTCTCATTTGTTTATATATAGGAATCACTTCTCCTAAATAGTGCAACTCATTGGTGATTGAAGTGAATTTTGTATGTATCTCTCAGATAGTTTCTCCTTCTCTCATGGTAAAGGTTTTATACTGAGTAGTCAGCATATCAAATTTTGAATCCCTCACATCAGTGGTTCCTTCATGAGTAGTTTTCAAGAAATCCCAAATTTCTTTTGCATTTTCACATGCAAAAATCCTATTATATTCATCAGGCCTTATGCCACAAACTAGCAATTTTTTGGCCTTATAATTTTTCTCAAACTTTTCTTCTATCTTCATCATTATACTCTCTCCTACATTTAACAACCATTCTGGTTATTTCTCCTTCTTTGACCTCTTTAACTGGTACATGAGGACTATGTAGTATTTATCCATTAGCTCACTATCCTCAGCCATAATGAAGTCAAACATCCTTGTTTTCCACCACCCATAAAACTGCCCATTAAATCTAGGTGGTCTAGTGGTGGATTGCCCTTCTTCCAAATTTGGTGGAGCAGCCATAATAACCAAATCACTTTAGGTGTTAACCTTTTAGAGTGTTATGGCTCTGATACCAATTGATGAAACTTAGACGGGTATCACCACACAGTGAGAGACCAGGTCCCTTAGAGTCTGTCACAAGTAATCAAATAGTAAAGCACTAGAAAACTAAAGACTTTACAGGAATGTGAAACACAAAGATTTAACGTGTAAACCTCCTTCCTCAAGTGAGGAAAAACCACGGCTTGCCCTCACAAGCAACCAACAATTCACTATAATCAAACTCTTGAATACAGAATCCAACGAACCTAAATCAAGGTTCCTCTTGCTGGTAATAACTCTACTACAAGCCTATCTTAACAACTCTGCCAAGAACACACCAAAATCTAGGCTTCAACTACTTGTACTAACTCTACTACAAGCCTATCTTGAAAACTCTATCATGAACACACCTTGATACTGATTAAATCTAACCAATATCAACCTTGGGTAACTTTACCTAAGCTCACTCAAGAAAGCAAAGAAAGCATTATAATTATAGCATGAGTAATTCAGTTATAATTCAGGACTCGACTCAAGAACACTCACTCTTTTCAGCACATTCAGAAAATAAGCACCTGAGCAATACTTGAGTAATTGAGTCTCCATCGCTTTCACTTTTAGAATAATTCGGATTGTGAAAACTTACTAATTTGAGAAGCATCTTTTCTTTTTATAGTTGGATAATGATTAGGGTAGAAACCTGATTGGACCATGTATCCTGATGGGTATAGGCTCATCTGCACAGTTTGTTACACAAAAGGACAAAACTACACAGACCTTGCGTAAGCTGTAATTTTCCATGATGGCCGAGGGACCTGGTCCCTTGTTGTCAACCGATCATCATCAAAATAAGATTGTAGAAAGTTTTTAAAATTTTTTATTCTTGCAATATTATTTGAGTCCTTTGCATGAGAAAATTCTTTTTGTGTTTGTGTAAAATCTTGAGCTTCTCTCCTCAAGAAAGATGTGCATATATATGATGACAATTGTGAGAGAAGCTTCCTTATTCATGGATGCTGGAAAGGACCACTAAAAATTTAACCAACTAATACACTGACATTGTCCAAAAATGTACTAGATAGCTGGCACATAAGACAAACACGTGAAGCTGCAAAACTCTACACTGGGACACGAGTTGTTGTAATTGGCCCTTCTACTAGGATAGGAAATCATCGGAACATGAATGATAGCCAGACATGCATGGATTGGGTTCTAGTGATGAACTTTGTCAATCATCAAAACATTAGTATAATAAGTATAATAAGGGCAAGGCTAAAATCCAACATCCTCTATAATACAAGAATAATCAACAATATCTATAAATGATCTACCCAAAAATACCATGATTTGGTAGCTATGTAGAGTTAGAGTCTCAATCCTCTATGAAGCATTGCACTCTCTCATTCTCGGTAGATAGAATCATTGTTGCATATCTGGATAACTCGTGAAACATATCCTCATACTCAAGACATCATAAAACCTTACTCCAACCTCAAAAACCCATCCTTCATATGTTCACGCATGTTGTGAGGTATATACTTCTCTAAAATGCTTCAGAGAACTAAACCCATGTCATAGTAATGGACCGAGTAGTCTGTAAATCAAGGTACGTTATTTAACACTACCTCATTGTACTATCAATTTAAAATATAGTGAAATACGCACCCCGAGAATCCACTAAACCAAGACTATACAACTTTCTTTGCAGTTGTTAAGGAACTCATATGCATGCTCTCCTAGGACTACTAAAAACCTTAGTGAAACTAATCTAAAAAATTAACCCAACATCATCTTCTTCTTGGAGTCATAATTGGTCAGATTGTCGCCAGTTGTGTAACTAAACATGCCGGTGGAACCTTTGTTCGGGATCCATAGCTGTAGGTTATGCCATTGTACCTGGCCCACCATATGTTGTACCTAGAGCGGATTTTTGGGCCCCATCTATTGGTTGACCTCCAATCATACCCAATAACAAGACTATGGCATATTAAAGAACGAACGCGACTATAAATCTGCATGGAGCCTTGGCTGGTCCCTAGACCACTGGATGTCGTAGTGGCAGATCCTCTGGTGCAATATTTGGCTTCTAATCACATATTGGCTCTAGTGAAGGCTCTCTATCCTGGACATAATCTGTTGCCATAGATATATCCTAACTCGACATCAACGTCAACCTCTACCTCTAGACCTAATTAGAGCCCTAGTTGTTAGCGCAAGAACCTCACCTTTGACCACTATGGCCCTCATCCTATCTATCTAAGAAATATTAAAACAAATGAGAATCCAAAATCTAATATAGCTACCACATATGATATATATAATCAAAAGGTGATATTTTCTTAAGAATGTTCTATAGCCTCCCTAAGATAGGATACGGACGTCATCATACCAATTCGCATGACTGATATTTTCTCTTGTACAAATGATACTGATGAACCTAGTATCGGATAACACGTTTTCATAACCCAAAAAATCATATCATTATGTCACCTATTATAACCCTCCAATAGTTAAGTCAAAGCTATAGCTCAAAACGGTGAGTAATGGGCTAACAGGTGGAAGAGATAGAAAAAAAGGTGAGATACAAAAAGTATAAAACATGCATACAAAGAGATAGGAAAGGAAAAACCTATAACATAATTCCCCCAATACATGGTATAGCCAGTACAAAAGCCAATAAAACACAGGGAGTACTAGATGTAACACCCTAAATATTTTAAACTATGATCCAAGTCATTCTTAGAATGTTTATAGACCCAAGTCCAATAATATCTCAATGTACATGTGTCTTAATATTAATTCCTTAGTTTAAGAAGAGCTTTGATATCAATTAAGGTCATCAAGAACATCTAGCACAAAGTTAAGTTGAAAGCTTCTTTACTAATTGAGTTTTCGTATAAGATTTTTCTAGGGTCAACTTCAAATGAGCATTAGTCCTAAAATATTAATATTTTTGTAGCTAAAAACCCATTAAATTAAAGATCTTTGCATTATCTTTCCAATGCCACCAACCATTCATTAATCCAGTATGGGAGTAAAAAGCTATGACCAATTTACTAGAGAGGATTCATGCTGAGTACACCAAAATAGTAGGGGTTCGTGAAGGATATGCGTCATGGAGCTTAGTCTCCTTGATGGATCCATGCCATGGAGTTTAGGCTCTGTATTGGTCTCGTTCCATGCTAGGGTGGCCCGACTTTGTTTTGCTTCTATTTTTCAAGGGTAAATTGGTATTTTGACCCCCAAACACTTATATAACTGATAATAACCTTATTTCCCTCAACACATTAAGCAAAACAATCATTCTTTCTCCTCTCAGCACATTAAGCAAAACAATCATTCTTTCTCCTCTCAGCTTTAAAGAAACTCTAGAAATGGTTTTACCCAAAATACAAGTTACAAGGCTCTAGTTAAAGCATTCTCTCAAGAAATGTGTAAGTCTAGATATTGGGGTTTCAACAAGGACTTCTTTTTGTCCTTGTACCTAAAACTTTGTTTTCTTTAATGATTTATGAACTTAAGATATGATCTTTAATTTTATGTCTCCTTATGGGTTTATTTATACATTCTTATTAGAATTCATGAACTTTATAGTTTATTTACAACTCTATTCATATACTTGCACTTCTGATTTATGAATAGTTAGCCTTGACATAATATTTTATGATATAGCAATCATTATATGATTTTAGAATGATCTAAACTAATTTATATGAATCTTGAATATAGGTTTTCTTGAAATTGACATCTCAAACATGATTTTAGAATCCCTATGACAATATGAATCCTTAAGTTTTTTGAATGAATCCAAAGAAGAGTGAATTCTATGATAGTTATGAAATATGAACTTGTGAAAAGATTCAAGTGTTATATATGAATAAGCATGATTTATGTACGATCTAAGCATATGTTATGAAGCATTTATTGGAGTAATATTTAGCACCGAGAGAACAAGGTTCACAATAAATCCAAGTTCCATAACTACATCCCATCATAGGATGAGGGTCTTTCATTAGTTGAGGTTGACACATTTCACCCTTTTAAGCACATTTGCAGGATCCTTATATTTATTGTTCTAACTTTGGTAGGTTAGAACAATCTTTTTTAGTGTGGATGTATGACACTGGACTCCATAATGCTCATGTGGTTTATGTCGGTTATAAGAAACTCTCATTTATGAGATTTAACTTCACATTCAAAGTTAGAACAATCTTTTTTAGTGTGGATGTATGACACTGGACTCCATAATGCTCACGTGGTTTATGTCGGTTATAAGAAACTCCCATTTATTAGATTTAACTTCACATTTATTCTTTTAATTTTATGATACTTATACGTCTTAGTATGATATGAATCTTGACATGCATTGTTTCAAAAAAAATCCTCTTTTAGTCTTTAGACTATTTTTACTTTTTGTTGATATGAAAATCTTATGAAATTTATAGCTCTTGTCATTTTATTAATGCACATTAATACTATTTCATTATGTCATTTGGTTATTCCCTACATGCTCATTCCAATCAAATATATTGATTACATACTTCTTTTTCCTACATTTTTTTGGTGATGTAGATTCAGGCGCTCACTCTCACCCATGAGACTAGTGTTTTATAAACTCGAAATCTAATTGTGGTAAGTCCTCATTATTCGGGGACTTAGTGAAGTTGTTTTTTTGTTAGCTTTATACATTGCTTCATAGTTAGCTGGGGGCTTTGTCCCAGCAAATTATGCTATTTAGTTTAGAGGCTATCAGACATTCGAGTATGGTTTATGTTGGTCCTTCAGGCTCGGTGCGTTGTTCATTAAGAATTTTAGAAATGTTTTAGAATTTATCTTATGATCTCATTATAGCTTCTATTTAAATATATCTTACATTATGCTTAGTATGTCATGCCAGGGGTTAACTTAAGATCACTTGTGGATCCAGATACTGTATCTCAATTAGGGGTAGTCTCGTGTCGTGGAAAACTTGGTAGCACTAGGTTTAAGTGTCCTAGAATATCTGAAAAGCAATGTTCACTGAAGTCTTTTTTAAGTGTGTGACACACACTTATAATGGGGAGGCTATAAAGAGTTTAGAAAATACTTTTTCTTCTTTCATACTTTAGATCATGTAGTAGAGTTGTCTCTTACAAATTTTTTTCTGATTCATGCAATGCAACAAATTCCTCCAACTATGGCTCATCTTTGAGGTGATAGAAGTAATAAAGCTTAGTTACCTACTAATATGGTGCTCTCTAATAGAACTAGCATAAATTTTAGAAAGTGCACAAAGGGCTTGAGAAGAGGACATCATTGCATTTAAGTCCAGTGATTCGAAGTTTATATCCTTATTTATGTGAATCATGTTGTTGGGATAGAATTTATTCGGATTCTTCTCTAACCCTTCATTACAGACGACACTCATGAAAGGATAAAGTATATTTTTGGATTCTTAGTTAGTAATGTCAGCTGAGATCTAGTGTAATTTAGGAGGTTATGATTAGTAATAAAATGCCTCCAGAATTAAAAATATGAATCTAGTAGTATAGTAGCCATAAAGGTGGGTGGGGATAGTGGTTTATTAAAGCATAGTATATTGATAGATCCATTAAGTTAATTGAGGTGATAAGTCTTTAGGTGTTAACTAATAGATAGTAAGTGTGGTAATTATTCATGATAGAAGATACAGAAAGAATTATTGGTTAATATGACTTAGATTATGCTTGAACTATGAAAGGGTTTTATGATAGCGTATCATTTTGTTAGAAAACTATAGGTCATTAATGAAAGTATACAGTGGTTTAGGACTGATAGATCTATGTTGCACATTATGATTTCGGAAAGGAGTCATTTGATGCTTATATGGCTATGAATGTAGTATAGACGTAAGGATGGATAAGTAATAGAGTTGTGTGAATAGAAGATATGCTAATGTACTACGATTAGATAGACAATAAGATTAATATCGACTATAATTATCATGAGATTTTAGTAGACTAGCGTTTTTCAACTTTTATCTAGTAGCAGCTAAGCCATGATAGTATGTGAAGTTGTGTTATTATGCATATTTGCTGCTAGACACTAAGTTTGAATTGTAAATGATCCGAAAGGTGGAAACAAATGATAGTTTGGAGTTAGTAATTTTGGTTTTATGAAATTTATTTAGTAGGCTTGAAATCGCATATGTAGAAATTTAATTTTCAGTAAGTGTGATGGTGCAGGTATGATATTGATGTGATCCCTAAGTGAGACTATAAATGGTGACTAAGTCAATATATAAAGGAGATTCTTAAGGAATATAGAAGTGAACCTAAGGTGATGTGTGGCTACATGACATTCTAAGATGACTAAGTGTTATATGTTCCAAGTTAATATCTTTGAGTTCTAGGTGTGGAGATAAATCGAGGGATTAGAGATGGATAGTGATGGGTATCTTAGTAAAGCTTTATTCTCCGGTGATTTTGAGTAAAGATATGAACTTAGAGGTGTGATGTCAGTTGATAAACAAGAAAGATTGTATTATGAGGTGTTAGGGAAATTGACTATGTTCGCTAGGAAGAGTTTAAGTTAAAATATGTACACACGTCTTGCAAGATCAAAGATGAATTGACAGATTTATTCACAACATCAATTTCAATCGAGTCTATAATCTATAATTCCTGATCTAATGAGGAGTGTTGAAAATATCTCATGATGTTGAAGAAATAAAACTACTAGGTCGATTATCTATAAAAGATTTATTTTACTGAAATTTAGTTTATGAGTAGCTAACTTTTAGAATCTTTAAATTACTTTTATTAGTCATGTGTGGCTTGAATTAGTAGTTATTTCCTCTTTATCTTTTTATTTGAATTTGCAGATAAGTTTAATAGATTATTTTTTATATGTTCAAGTTAGAAATTGTAGCTATAAATATATGTCTTTGAGTTATTAATAAGTAACTTCTTTTGATAACACAACTAGAATATTTTTTTCCCTAAGGTTTTTCTCTATTATTTTCGTAATTTCTTAGGATAATTACATTGTATGAACATTGAGATAAAATAATTATCCCTTTGGGCTTAACTTTTCAAAATTACACTGAGTAGCCCAATTTGTGTTATTTTATTCTTCCTCCGATACTTTTTCTTTTTCAGTTTCTTTTTTTGTTTTTTTTTTTCTATCTTCTAGATTGCCTTTTTCTGGTGACTTTGTCATCGCACACGATTTTTCGACCAACTGCATCACGAAGTAGACATCCATGAGTTGAGGGATGATGGGTTTCCCATTTATGCTTTATCTTCCATAGAGTGTTACATTTAGTGGTGGCCGGATATTGTGAAGTTAGTAAAATGACTATGAAGTTTACTAGCAAAACTAGATAAAGGGGACTGTTTTCTATTAAGATACCAGTGAAAATGGAATTACTCCATGATTTTTCTTCATCGGTCATATTTTCTGACAAAAAGTTGGCAGTGTCCTTGTGTTCCGCCAAAATTTTGCATCGACAATGGCAGCGGCCATATTTTTTGAGAAATTTTTGATAGGTAAAAATTAAATTACCCGACAACCACCAGTAGCACCGCCAACTCCACCATATTATAATGTAAACGTATAAATAAACACCTCTATTATACAAGTCTATATATTTGTGTATAAACTTTTATAAAGTGGTATAAAGTTGAATAAAATTGAACAAAGTTGTATAAAGTTGTATATCACGTAAAATGAGGATATGAGGGTTTAATTAATTTTATGGGCTATGTAAATTTAAATAAATTTTTTAAAGGTATATTTTTAATTTTTTTTCCCTAATTTCTAAATTAAAACCAACAGTGCAAGAGAGGCCTCTAGAACAATAGGTTGATTAACTGCGATATGACTGTAAGCTCATCCCGGAGTAGCAGTAGGTGCATTGGCCCAAGTCTATGCCGCGATGAGAGTCCTAGATGAGCACAAGTCCATCCCCTCTACCTACCCTTACCTCTAGTGATACCCCCAACATCTGGTACTATCCCCCGTACCCCAAAGTGGAAGAGAGTGTCCTCATCGTTTGTCAAAGAATACAAAGAAATAAAGGAAGTTTTTCTAAGTATCATTGTAGCCTCTTTAAGATAGTATAGCCGTTTCTTTCCAAATCTCGAGGATACTATTAGACACAACTCATGACTTTCAAGATCTATAAACCAGGGCTTTGATACCACTTTGTAATGCCCCAAATACCCTTAGCCATGATGAAAACCCACTATACCAACTGTAAGGGGGTCAACTTTTTCTGGTTAGAACCCACTTCGGCAACTACACACGTTGGCTTCAGCCCTCTCTTTTCCCTTGACACTTAGCTAGACTCGTGAAATAAAATATACACAAGTATGTGAAGGTACCGCTTCCCAACTTTATATTAAACTCATGCCACAAAGAAGCACACAAATACAACCTTCACAAAATTTAGCCCACTTAGTCAAATCTAGCTTGTGACAGCTTGCATATGCCTATTTATAGGCCACAACCCTGTCTCATGCAAGGCAGATGTCCAGCATATGTCCCTATATCCTAAATCAGTTGACATCCCGAATTGATAGGCCAATTCAAATTATAAGATTATCTTATATGTTGACAAGAGCCAAAAATGATTACAATTGCCCAAATTGTCACACGTGCAAGGAACACACATGTAGCCATCAAATTCTCGTGCCAAACATCTTTGGCGCCCATTTGTTGCTTTCCCTCATGCATGCCTCGTGTGCAGGTTCTGCCCTCGTAGTATGCCATTGGTGCCCATTTTCCATAGTCGTCTCCCTTGCTCAGCTCATATCCCACACACTTGACTTAGACATGATCAGTCCATATCGTAGTCTTGCCTTGACTCATCTTGCCAACCCTTGTCATGCCTTAGCCACACCTTGCATGCCTTAGCCACGCCACTACCAGGGTCTTGCCAACCCCCTGCCGACATGCATATGTTGACAGACTGGCCTCAAGTGAATTTGATCTTAATCGACGCCATGATTCTTGGCTAGATTCATTATGTAAATTCCTAGCGAAGTCTGAGCCGCTCGAGCCATCAAGATAAGGGTCTAACAAACTTCCCCCACCAGATGAGCTTGTCGTCCTCAACAAGGTAGAATCTAAGTAGGCCTTGACTTCATTTTCAAACTACCACAATGATGGTCCTTTCTCCGAAGTAGCATCACACATTTGCTTGCCCTTCCAATGGACCAGAAATTCTATTCGCCTATTCTTTTTGCCTTGTCCTAAATTCCGATGATCCGTGATCTTTCCAATCCCCTCTTCATATTACTGCCTCACAACAGGAGGAGCACGTCTTGTTGCTGACATTAATGGATCTTCAGCATCTTTATGAAATGGCTTCAGAAAACTCATATGGAAAGTGGGATCAATCTTTAGCCTTTTCTGCAGATTCAACCGATCAGATACTTCACCCATCTGTTCTATCACTTCAAAGGGTCCATTATACTTTGAAATCAGCCCATGATGAATTGTCCTGCTACTAATTTTCTTCCATATTTAAGGAGTAAGATTCAACAACACCTTGTCACCAACCTGATATTCTAAAGCACGTTGATGTCTGTCAACATACTTCTTCATTTATTTTGTTGCCTTATCAAATGTCTTGTGCTTCATCTAGCAACTCTTGCTTGTCTCGTGCATACTTGTAGGCAGCAATACACTTCCCCTCTATCTTGGATTTAGTGACTTCCAGCGGAATGTTAGGCTGCATTCTCAACACTAGTTCAAAGGGGTTTTTCTCAGTTCCTCTGACTAGCAGTTACATAGTTCCTCAAATTCTCTTCAAGTAGATGATTGATTCTTTCAGTCTGTCCATTAGTTTATAGATGATTCGCAGTTGGGAACTTCAATTCAATACCCACTATGTTGAACAATGCATCCAAAACCGACCTGTCAACCGAGTATTCCGACACTCACAATATCAAGTGAAAGCCCAAAACTCTTCACCGTGAACTTGTAGAATAATTCAGCAGTTATCTCCAAAGAACAAAGAGTAGGAGCGGCAATAAAAACAGCGTACTTTGAAAACTTGTCACCCACAACCATGATCGACGGTTTGCCATCAACCTTTGAAAATCTACTAATGAAATACATAGAAACAGAAGCCCATGGACGCTCTGCAACAAGTAGAGGTTGCAGCAACCCAGCTTCTTTCCTTTTTCAAGTCTTATCAACTTGACAAACAAATCAAAGACCTCACATACGCTTCATCTCATCTTCTATTTTTGGCCATAAATAATTTCTAGACAACAATGTCATCAGACTTTCGACACTCTAATGGCCAGCATTGACAATATCATGTGTTTATGTTAGGAGTTTTTAACGCAACACATCACTTTGAGGCACAACGATTCCCCTTCCTCCTCCTTAAAATACAGCAGATCGTCCTTGATCTAATATCGTCTAATTGTCCCCTCTTTCAGTTAATTCATCAATTTCACATATAATAAATCAAAGGCAACACTAAACTCTATCTTATCTAATAAATCAGATTCATGTCTAGTGATTGCATAAACAGCAGCAAATACCTTTTGCGACTCAATGCATTCGCAACTTGATTTTTTTTGTCTAGTTTGCGTATCGAAACAAAGTCATATTCAATAAGTATCTCTTGGAAATGGGCCTACTTTAGACTCAATTTCTATTGAGTTTTGAAGTAAGTATTAGCCACATTGTTCGTCTTTACAACAAACTTCAGTCCCAGCAATTATATCTGCCAAATTTGAAGACAATGGAGAACTTTTTCTTGAGCAAAATACCTTTGCTTTGCAAGATTTAATTTTCTGCTTTCAAATGCAACCGGATGATATTTTTCCACAGCACACCACCGACTACATAATCAGAAGCATCGATGTGAACTTCAAATGGCAAATCAAAATCAGGCAACTATAATATTAGTTCAGAAGCAAGGGACTTCTTTACGGACTTGAAAGCCTTGCCACTTGCTTCGGACAAACCCACTTAACATGTTCCTTCAACAAATTTGTCGATGAGGCAGCCTTGTTTGAATAACCAGCAATGAACTTCTAATAATAGTTTGCTAACACCAAAAAGGATCCCGATTCTTTAACCCTGCTTTAGTGCCTGCCAATCAATAATAGCCTGCACTTTCTTTGGGTCAATCCGCAAATGGTTTCACTAATCAAATGGCCCAGAAATTTAATCTTGCGACAAGCAAACCCACATTTTTTTCATCTTGACGTAGAGTGAATACTCTCTAAGTCATCACAGCACCATTCTCAAATGCAGCAAATGATCTTCTTGTGTTCTACTATAAATGACTATATCATCTAAGTAAACAGCTACAAAGTCCTCAAGGTACTTATTTATTAAGTTACAGAAAGCAGCCGGAGAATTAATCAACCCAAATCGCATTACAAGAAATTCATAACTATCATATATACTTACAAAAGTGGTCGTTGGGCATCCCCTTCAGCTATGTGCACTTTCCAATAGTCAGATCTTACGTCTGACTTAGAAAATAAACTAGCTTTAGACAGCCTATCCATCAAGTCTTGAACCAGCAGCATCGGATTCACAATCAATCACTTTGTTTAGTGAACTATAGTCAACACACATTCGTAGACTTCCATCCATCTTCCTTTGGAACAGAATTGAGGCACTATAGGGAGCCTTTGAAGGTTGTATCACTCCAGCATCAAGCAATTCAGACAACAGCTAATTCTGCCAACTCCAATGCAGACATGCGATAAAGAAGGCGTGTTGGTGGCACTGATTCAGGAATCTGTTCAATCTTGTGATCAATTTCTCTTCGTGGAGGACACTCTTTAGGCAGTTCTAGTGGGCATCACATCCTTCAATTCTACCAGCAACTAAGCAACATTGTTAGGGACTTCAATCTGCACATCAGGCTTCATTTCAACAAAGACAGCAAGACAAGCAGTCTCACCTTTCTTCAAGCCTTTTTCAAAAGTCACAGTAGACAACATAGCAGTAATTCCAAAGTGTTTCCTCGTCTTTCCACATCAAAGGGTCGAATACTTTCACAAATTCGGGGTCATTTTTCCTCATGAACGTCAAACCAGCCAAGTGAGGAATTGAAGCAACCTTAAATTTCTTCATGATATCAATTCCAAGCAGAAGATTAAAGTCATCAAGCGGCACCATAATTAAGTAATACGTTTCAGTTCAATGACCTATGGTTAGTGGGACATCCAGCGCTATGCCATGGGTTGGCTGCACTGCAGAATTTACAGCCTTTATTCTCATTGCACATGTAGTCACCACCGGTCCATATGCCTGCACAATTTTGGAGGCCATAAAAGTGTCAGTAGTGCAGGCATCTACCATTGTCACTACACTTTTGTCCCGTATTTTCATGTCAACATATATCAAAGTACCATTGGCAACTGATAGATCTTCAACACCTTTAGCAATATTGATCACGGCAACCTTTCCAGCAGTAGAACCGTTCTCTATTTCCACCACATTCATGCTAGATAGTGTATTCAGCAAATGTAGTGGATTCACATAGGCAGCAATTTCCTGTCCCTTGCCTTGTTACTCCTCTTCAGGAAGAAGAGAATTGACCTTCCCTTGCTTTGGACAGTTCCTTGCCTGATGCATTCATTTTTCACAAGTCCAACTGACCTTTTCACCAGCCTGCTTGCTTTATTTAGATGGAGCAACATCCATCTTACCCTTGCCTTTGTCATTTCCCTCTTGCCTTCGATTGTCCTTCTTGCAGACTCTATCCTTTTCCTTCTTCTTTGTCTTACAAGGGGTAGCACTGTTAGAACAAAAATCAACTAATGCACATACCGCCGCAATGGCACTAGCCAGATCTTAAAATTTCTACCAACATAGTTCATTTTGTGCCCAGCATTGCATTCCAATGAAGTTGTGCAACTTATCTTCATCATACATGTTCTAAATATCAAGCATCAAAAACGAAAATTCCTTCACATAGTCCGAAATGAAACCAACTTGCTTCAACAGCTTCAATATATCCCTAGCAACACAAGACGAATTGCAAGGCAAAATTTTTTCATGAAATGCATCCCTTAGTTTTTCCCACGTGTCACACTATGGGCACTTTCATCATCAAGATTCTTTGTACGCCACCGCAAGACTACATCGTTCCTAAAATAGCGAACTGCCATGGTCAATTTGTCATTTGCAGGCACATGAGCAGTAGCAAAAAATTTCTTCAAGTCGCACATAAAAAATTTCAGTTCCTTAGCACCCGGAACACCATAAAAGTACTTTTGCTCTGGGATCTTAATTGACGAACCAGCAATAGCCTGATGAAGGATCACCACCTCATCCTTAAGATCTTCATTTTCTTACAACAGACCCTCAATTTGTGTACCCAGAATCGCACTAAAAGTGACAAACCAGCCAACTAACTGTCAACAACAACACAATAACTAGCCAGTTCTGTCTTAATGGATTTGAGTCATGACATCAACCAGTTCGTCTACATCGTCTAACAAGGGCCTCTAGCCCTGCAACTTTTTCGCACAACTCATTGTAATTACTTCAACCACCCATCGCAACACAGTTTTGATACCAATTGTAAGGGGGTTAACTTTTTCTGTTTAGAACCCACTTCGGTAGCCACACCCTTTGGCTTCAGCCCTTTCTTTTCCCTCCACATTTAGTTTGCCTAGGATCATGAAATGAAACAGCCACAAGCATGAACAGGAGTTGTTTTCCAACTTTGTATTAAACTCGTGCCACAAAGAAGCACTTGGCACGGTTGAATCAACTACATCTTTGATCCCTAACACTATGAACATTGAACTCACACAGTTCCCAATCCTCCAAATCTCAGGTCCACAACATCACATAAAGGAGCAGATAAGAAAATCAAACAGTATACAATGTATAGAAGTTAAATTATGAATATCAACTGATACAGATATAACGCATGTTTTTCTAGTATATCCATTCCGACCTATAGTAGCAGTAGTATATGGATAAAGCTGTGGTACATGTGCTAAAATTTGCTTCAAATATTCATGAAATGGTAGTTGAAGTAATATAAGTCAAACAGGAGCAAAATGGATACCATGATCAACCTGTAATATAAGTCAAACAGGAGCAAAATGGATGCCATGATCAAGCTTAAAGTCTGGAAACGACTTTTGAACATCAATTTCCATACACAGGGAATACACACTTGCAATCAGCTTCTCTACTGATGCCTACAAAAATTGTTCTGTCATCAAAATCCCTTATTTTAACTGTGCCTCTCGATGACACCTTTCTGCAAGGACAGCACTAATGAGCTCAATATTTTGTCGAGTCCTTAAAAGCATCCCCATAATGGTCAGCTTGCATTTCTCAGCCATAACTTCAGCCATGGTTAGGTGGTGTCAAATCTTGATTCGGAAGGTCTAGAGATTGGGGAAGCATAGCTTAGTGTTTTTTGAATTCCTAAAAGCATTTGCCTGAGCTGGGGGATAAGATTAGGAGGCAAACGTGCCGGTACAGCTGTTCACACAATAATTGTCTATTCTTGACAGACCACAACTCCTTTACAACAACAACAAACCCAGTGTATTCCCACAAAGTGGGGTCTGGGGAGGGTAAGATGTACGCAATCCATACCACTACCTCCGAAGAAGTAGAGAAGTTGTTTCCGATAGACCCCCGACTCAAGATAAAGAATAGTAAACAAGGGGATGGATGATATAACAGAAATAAGGAATAAGAAATAATAAAATAGAAATCAGAGAAATACGAAATACGAGAAATAACAGCAACATGAAAAGAGAAAATAGGAACTAAGAAATAAGAAATAGGACACCCACCTAGTAATAACATGCACTCACACACCAAAGACACCTATGTAAACAGTCCTAGGATTACTAACCCGGCTACACAAGATCTCTCCTGACTGCTTGCTACAACCCACACACTCACACTAGCCTTCTACCTTTATCCGCAACCTCCACACTCACACTAGACCACAACTCCTTTCACATCTAAAATTGTTCTGCCACAGTCCATGTGAACGACTGGGAGGCACATGATATAAAAGTAAATTAGAACAAGTCTGTTAAAAAATAACTTGAACACGACAAGATTATGTAAAGTTTCAACAGAACAGTAACTAAGGGAGAAAAGCAACTTAATCGAATAATAGTGGCAGGTTTGCCAAAGGCTGATAGAATAAGGATACCACCTCAGAGTAAAGGAAAAGATGCATATCATAACGAACAAGACATTATTTTCGCATAATACACACATACCATTATAAAACACCAAAAATTGGAGGAAGACGAAAACAATTCCTCACGTATAGACAAATATTAGGAGCCAACTGTTAGAAAATGCAACCATTTTCCATTTCTCAAATTGCTAAACTAGAGTTCCGTAATCCTAACTCAGTTGTGATGTATCTTAGCAACTGTTGCACCAGCTCTCTCACTGTAGCTTCCCTGCGAATAAAAGAGTCATATTAGATATCCACTTCATTAAGAAAAACAACAATAGAAAGGAAGAGTCAAAAGTTCGCTATGAAATAACCATACTATGTTGCAATAGATGCTTTAACCAAAAGATGCCTAGAAAGAAGAATCCTGAGTAAAACCACTTTAACCACCACATTCTCTTTTGTCCTTTCAATCGCTTACCTTGATATGACAAGTTCACATAAGGATGGGAAAAGAACAAGTAAATGTGAACGCCTAGCTTGATTCTCGCCTGTAAGGCATTGTTTTAAGCAAGGATTTAAAGGAAGTTGGGAAACTGTGTCTGAATGAATCACAAGAAGTGCAAGCTCTTGGAGGGTAAAGATAACTTCTTCCACACGTGCCGCTGGCAATGGATTTTCTCCTGAGACATAGTTGTATGATTTGAGAAATAAGCAGAAGAACACAAGAATAACAAGAAGAGAAGCATTTGAAATCCCTATCAACAGAAATAGATCACCCACCCAATTTGATCTCGTCCATCAAGTACCTTTCCAGAATGAATTCACATCTGCTTATCAATATTTTTATTGATATGTTGCTCACTTCACATCTAGTTGAATTCCATTCACCGGTTCCTTGGCTGAAACCAAGTGAAATGAGTGTGAAATGACAATCACAGCAAACATGGAAAATAAGAAAGGAAATGTCAATTACTGAGTATTATATACACCTGCACAGAAGGAACAGCTTTTGCAAACAGGTCAAGGAGAACCTGCTACAATGTGAAGGCATCAGTTCAACAGTCTCAAGCGGCAAGGAACATGTACGTGATGCACACCGATCCAGAGTGGTGATTAGACGTTCCAGAATCTGCAATTAACATGATCATCAACATTATACTTGATCTCGAAGTTTTCTTCAATGCATAATTAAAATACATGAATTCAAAGAAACATAAATACAACTTCAAGTGGCTAGTAAGTAAATTGTCTGAGCTGTAAAAATGGATAAACATCATATTTTATCGTCTGCTGAACTTCTCAAGACACCAATCTGGGTTATTAATTTATGGCTGATTTCCATATTTATGCAGAAGGCCATAAACAATCTGATTATCTCACATCTTATTGATCAGATCTGTGTCACCTGATATGCATATGTTCATTTTCCGTAGCCTATTTTCGAGAATTCAGTTCCTTGGAAAGGTATCTATTAGTTGTTGAATTGTTTACAAAAACAAGGGTCCTAAAGATGGTGGTGGTTGGCTATTCGTTGGAGTTGGTATTTAGAAAAATCAAAGAGAAATTGGGGACATTTAGAAAAACTTTATTGGCTAATGCCTAATGGCATGCAATCGATTGAGAGAAACACGTGATAGATAGCATTTAATTCTTTTTCGGAGAAGAGTAGACATGAAAATTCTACACCTTTGAACTTCTGAAACGCACAAGCACATCTCGCGTACAGAAGTTCCAAAATTGGACTAGGTTCATTAACATGGGAGGTACCAAGTGGCCCAAAATGAAGTGTTTGCGAAATGATACCAAGTACGTGCAGCTGTAAAGTGAACGAACTAGAGTTTCAATATCTAAAAAGATTTGGGTTAGACAGTTACTTCAAGAGGCGCATCAATCTGCAATTTGAGAATATTGTCTCCTAGAATATCCAAGAGATTCATCTCGAGAGATTCATCAGCACTGTCCACCATCACTGAAAGTGCACGACCACAGTAGCCTATTAGAAATATCTCAAAAATGTCAGCAACTTCTTTCCAGATACGCAATCTTGCAGGTCTGGTGATAGTCAACTCAGGCCCTGCATTCTCTGTCAATTTGCTGATATCATCAAGCAGAATGCAACTGAATCCTTCAACTGCTAGTCTCCAAAGTGAGCCATCAGGATTGTCTCTTCTTGTTATCATACATCTACGAAAGAAATGCAGACCTCAGTTTATAAGAAGCTCCAAATTCTTCGAGCATATTAATCTCCTTGAAAGATGAACACAATCAATAAAAGAAGTATAAGCACTTCCAGCTTTGATCCATACAGAATGACTTACGTATCATTGACATGTGAGCCAAAATAAAATTAAGCAAAAATACAATAAAAGCCTACAAATTCAGAGAGAAATGAGAAAGAATTACGTCAAAAGCAGATCATTTCTTATTTTTGTCATAATATCATGCCAGTATTCCGTGGTACTTTTGTATGATTAACTAAAGAGAGCATGAGAATGGTATTATCAGTTCCCTTCCTCCCCCAACTTCATAATAAGATCGGATTAGAAGCCTTTTCTTCCAATTGCATAACAAGGTTACAATATCTTGCACATCCTAGCCAACTCTTAAAGATAGTTCCCTTCTGTAAGAGAATATACTTCAGCGTAGTATTTTTAACCAAACATTATGAGCAGCTGTTGATGATGGTGGGAAAAAAGAAACAAGAGAATCTTTCATTCATGACCAGATTTTAATGATAAGACGGGAAAAGAAACTAGAGGATCTATCATACATGATAAACTCTCACCTTCCAAGAGTTTGAATAATATCAGGTAAAATTTTGTATTTCTCTGCAGGTGGAGCCTGCAAGAAGAGAGCCACTAACACAGGGACAAGTTTTTCCGCGAAAAGATGATTTGAGACAATCACTGTAGTTGACGCTGTAGATAATTCAGGATTCTTAGGTGAAGCTTCTACTTCCCCTTGGGATTCTGAAGCAATTCCATAACTGATCTCAGCATTATCTTTGGTCCCTGGGCCACAATATCAAACAAAATAAACTTTGTTTAAGAATATAAAACAGCTCAAAGAAATGTCTTGATTCCAAACAAGTAACTACTCTCACTGGACTCGTGGTCATTCTCATCTTCAATGCTTCCCATACAGGAAACGGAGCTTGGAAGATACAACAATAATTTTGTAAGCAGCGGTGACCACATGGCAGAAAGATGTTCTGCTGGACGCAGTTGCGGAAGTATTTCCAGTGCAGAACGTTGCAGAGGTGGAATATGACCCTAGAGAAAGAAATTTCATTGCAGAAAAATTTAAAATCATAAGCAAACAGTTAAACTGTAAGGTTTATTGCAGTATCTAGCTGAGTACACCCAACAATTTTCCGTCTACCATGTTTCAGAAAGAATGCAGAGTTAGAAAGCCCCAACTAGTCTTTCTTAGGACAAATTATTTTGAATTAGAATGAAATGAACACGAATACAGTGGAATAGTTATACGGAATTCATATAACCAACTCCTATTAGTTTGGTAATGAGAGCTTGAGAAATGGTTGATTGATTGAATGTTCAAGAAATGATACAGAACATTAGTTAGAATCCAAATTAAAACAAAACACGAGATAATTAAAGATATCCGGATCTTGTGGCAAGTTTGATAATTAGCTAAAAGTTGGGTAGCTGCCAGATGAACGATTATGAACCTCGGTGAGGGATGGAACTCCATAATACAATCACCACAATTATAGATGCATAGAACAGCCAAGTGAGTTTACTAGAAAGAAGGTGCAGTTCTTTCTGACTGACTGCTTCTGGTAATCAAGTGAAGATGGTCTTTCGTACAATTAATAACAAGGGAACCTCTAGCCTAGAGGGTTGTTAAATTCATATTGTATAAAGTATACTCTCTTTTTGTCATAAAATTTTATTGAAAAGATAAAAAAGAACGACACTTGGATCTACTCATATATATATACTCAACACTTCAGAACAACTCATACAGTTCTCACAAATTTATATGATATTAAAATGTACAGACGTTCTAAGAGAATTAATGTCATAACACAACCCCTCATTTTGGCCATTTGCATTCTAAATTGCATTTTAAGCATGCACATATATTAATACAGTCATTTGTGACCTGTAGGTTTGGTTTGGTTTGATACTCAAGGGGTTAGGACATGCTCCAAAAAAGATTGAAATTGAAAAATGCAACGTGTAATTTTTGGTGTTTCTCGTGTTTGCGGAGGGAGTGTCATGATTGCAGGAGAGGATGTCTGGGCAAAGGTCACCATTTGTGGTGGCTTATGTCACATTTGCAGAGGAATATTTTACCTGGGACAGTTGACCTTTAGTATGATTGTGAGGTCAATGGCAAGCTTTGTTGATCAAGTGAGTTCTCGCGATAGCAATATAGCGGGTCTAGGGCCAGGACCAGTACCACGATAGCGACGTATGTGCAACGATCACAATGCTAACAAGTATATATGGTCTGGTCCATAATTTCAAACACAACTTTCACCACTAGCAACGGGAATTGAGGGATTTCGACTGGGAAACTTCATAATACTTCAAGGTAATTATTCTTAACTCCTTCATGGTGATTATACTTGCTTTTATTTGAAGATTAACCATTAAAACATGGAACGCCCTGTCAAGGCGGAAGCTGCGGGTTCGAGCCCCGTCAGTCCCGACGGATCCAATATAAATCTTTCTCTTTTTATGAAGGGGACGGGGGGCAGAATTTCATTGTCAAAGCAAAGGGGAAATCCTTATTTCTTTTTTCTTTCCTTTGCTCATCCAAACCGGCCTCAAAAAGCGATCGGAAAGCTGGCCGGCCGGTAGGCTTTATAGCGGACCTAAAGGCGGAAAAGGGGATTTCAGGCCTATACCCTAGACACAATAAATTATGGATTTGATGGGCTAAATGGACTCCAAATGGAAATCTAAGCATAAAGTTGGACTCGTGGGGTTAAGAGTAACTTGGATTTGAAATTTTTTTTTTTTTAATGTTTGACTATGTTAACCGTATTTGAGTTTTAGGGTCGACTTTGACTTTGAGCAAATCTTAACTTATGGTAAGACACAAGTTGTATAATTGCTACTTTGTTGTGCATGTAAATTTTTCTTTGATGAAATATGAAGGATGTCATTAACAAAAAGCATCAAGAAGATGCAAGCATTACAAAGAAAGAAATTATCAGCTCCCAGGAAAGCCAAAAAAAAAAAGCTATCACGGCTATCAACATTAGATCTATGGAGTTGATAAATTCTAGGAAAGAATCAACAGTAATTACAGAGTGGTTGACCTAACTATAAAGACAAACATCTTGCCTTAAAAGGAGTGGGAGTTGGAATGCCATCAAAACACCTTTAGTTCCTTTCCATATATAAGCACCAGAAAATACAAGCAGGAACCAAAGATCAGATCATTTTGATGGACTTCCCAACTCTCCAGGAGCTCCAAAACACAAAAGCCTCTTTCAAAGAGCCTGGCATGGCCCAAGTCAGTCCAAAAGGAGACAGAACATGTTCCAATGGTCTGTGGCAACAGTGCAAAAAAGAAACAGATGATAGATAGACTCTGAGTTGCACAAGAACATGTAGCATCTGTTGGCTAAATGGAACTTCCTCGACATAAGATTATCTCAAGTTAAGCAAGATCCTACAACATTGACCCAGCTGAACCAAATGATTACTGGAGGCATCTTAATTCTCCAAGTAAGTTTCCAGGGCCATAGATCAATAAGTGTGTTCCTTGAGCTTAGATGCAAGTAGCCTTCTTTGACCTAATAGAAGTCATCCCTGTAACTTCCCCAAGTGAGTCTGTCCCTGCGTTAAATGTGGACTGGATTGATCTGAATGGTGGCCATAAGAGCCATAAATACTTCCAACTCACAGTCATTTAGATTTTTCCTCAAAGTCACATTCCTTCTTCACTACATTGGGAGATGGTTGAGTCTGGATTGTACGCAATCTAAAATGCTTAGAAATACATTCATAAGAGGAATGTATCCAACCACGCGTAGTTTCAGAACTTGACATGCTCCCTACTTCCTACCTTGAGAGAAGCATTACTAGAGAAGACCTTCCACAACTTCCTGATAGCTTTCCCGACCCCGATGTCTTAAGAGGTTGTGACTTCATTAGAGTACCAGTGACTTGTGCCACAACATTTTGCTGGATAACCTCCTTCCATAGACCAGTTGTCTCATGATTGTACAGTTCCACGTCAATAGCATACTCTTGTTACGTAAAAGCAAAGTCTTTAATCCCTAAGCCTCCAAACTGCTTTGGCGTAGTGACTTTGGACCAATTCACAAGGTGGAATTTGTGATCCTTACTATTGCCGCCTTCCCAATGGAAGTCTCTCCTAATCTTGTCAAGTTTCTTTTGCACCTCAGCTGGCATAGGGAAGAGGAACATAAAATAGGTGGGAATACCATCCAAGACACTACTCATGAGTGTTACCCTGCCCCCTAGTCAGAGATATTGTTGCTGCCAGGAAACTGCTCTTCTTTCAAGCTTTTCCACAATAACATTCCAAGCCCCAACTAATTTGTAACTGGCACCCTGTGGTGACCCCAAATAGGTAGTGGTAGAAGAACCAATTAAGCAACACATTATGCCTGCCAAATTCTCCAAGTCAGGTGGCTGAACCCCCCCTTCCTTTATAGTCAGGTGGCTGAACGCCCCTCAGTCATTAACAGGATAAATAATACTTTTAGACATGTTAATGTGGAGTCCTGACATGGCTTCAAAAAGCATAAGAGTGAGTTAAGGTAATGCACTTGGAATTTCTCAGCTTTACTGAAGATCCAGAGTGAAGCAAATGATACAAGCTAGAATAACATTATGGTATTCATGCAGATTTACATGGTGGTACTGGGACTGTCATGAGCATTGCTTATATATATGTTGATTTACATATTTGATTCACGTAGGCTATGTTGAATTGTGTTGACGAGCACGTGGAGTCATATTCTTGTTATCAGCTACTAGTTTATGGATTCCAGAGTTGTAGAGCTCCAGGTCTATTGGGGTTTAAGCATGTCAGAATATGAGTAGAAGAAGAAAAAGTATACAAAACCCCAGTGTTATCAAAGGCGCGCTTAAGCCCTAAAGAGAGGCTCAAAACATGTTGAGCGCTTCGCCTCGATTAATGTGTGCATCAGTGTCGTCATCAATTTTTTAAGACTTTCCTTGCCAATGAACGTCTTCTGGAGAGGCGACACTAAACAATTGATATTTCACTTTATTGCAATATTTTTATCAATTTCCTTGTTCAAATATTTGTCATTCAAGCTTATAATTATTAATCTAGGACTAAACATATATATATATTTGTATTTTTTTCTCCCTTTGCGCTTTTTTCATTAAAGCCCACCCGTTATCACATTTTGCGCTTAAATAGCCAAACAAACCTTAGAGCTTTTTTGCACTTTTCGGTTTTGATAACACTGCGGAATCCTACTTGGAAAATGATTGTAATGTAATGTCCTACTTGAAAAAGGATTGGAATGTAGTGTCCATAGATAGGGTCTCAATATAATAATGTAGTTACAACAGTTCAATAATATTCTCATCTTATATTTCTTCACATGGTATCCGAGCTTTTACGATCTTGGTAGAGAATCAAAAAAAAAACTTCCACAGTCGGCGGGCGGTTATAACTCATATAGCCACCCGTCATGCAATGATTATGTTAGCAAAAGTTGGGTAACCGTGCTTCTTTCCGGTGGCTTCTCATATCTAATATGTAACACTATACATCTTTCTGATGACTACTTTCTCAAATCTTATATGCTTAGGACCATGCATCATTTCAAACTACTTTCTATTTGCACCATGCATATTTTCGGACAATTTTCTCATATCTGAGTTTCGTAGCACCATGCGTCTTTCCGTTGATTCCTCGGATCTGATTTACAGTTCCATGTGTCTTTTCGATGACTCCACAAATCTGATTTGTGTAGTTCCGTGCGTCTTTCCGATGACTCCACAAATTGTTTCACATAGTTTCAATAAGGTCTCACCATCACTCTGAACCTACCCATATAATTTTCTCAGATTTTGACCCTTTTTCAGTAGTCAAAACTAATAGTACATCGCTTCAATACTGTTATGGTGATTCTAGACCCATCCCAACTAGTTTTTCGAGCAATTCTTTTTCTGATAGGTTTCCCCATTCCTTACGAGCCTTTCCATTAGTTTTGTTTTGAATTTAGATCAATGGAACCCTAATCCGGCCTCCTTTATTAGTTTTCCATAGAGATCTTTCACAATTTCTACAAACGTGCATCGCTGATTTTGGTTTAGTCCAATTATTACGTCTAAACCCTTTAGGAGGAGATCAAAAAATCAAATATCACTTTGTCATGAGATGGGCAAAGAGTCCAAATCACTATTTGCCCAAGTTTATCAGAGAGATCTAAGTAAATTGAGATTGATTGTCACTTTGTTAGAGAAAAGATACTCTCAAGAGATATTGTTACAAAATTTGTGTAAGTCGAGTGATCAACTTGCAGATAGCTTTATCAGGTCCCTCATCGGTCCTCATGTTAATTACATTTGTAACAAGCTTGGCATATGACTTGAATACACCAGCCTGAGAGGGAGTGGAATAGTGGAATATGAGTAGGAAAAGGAATAGTATACAGAATCTTACTAAGAAAAGGATTGTAATGTAGTGTCCTACTTGGAAAAGGATTAGAATAGTGTCTAAAAATAGGGTATCAATGTAATAATATAGTTAGAACAATTCAATAATATTCTTATCTTATATTTCTCCAAAAGCGCAAAAACAACGTAAGTATGGGTTTTAGATTTTAAGAAAACGCATAATAAAGGGGAAAACATATATATGCAATTCAAGGAAAAGGTAAAAAAATTTATTCATAATATTTTCCTCACTAATATACTTATTTGTCATTTATAGTTGTAAAGTACCGCTAGATTAGAGATAGAACTCATGGGCAAAAAAGAGTATGAAACTTGATTTACAAGGTACCTAAAAAGAACTATGTTGCTTGGACTCTCTAAAATTGATGTCGTACCCATGTTTGATACTCAAAAATACACTACTTTTAGAGGATCCGACACGCACCCGTCAACATTTTAAAGAGCCCGAGCAACATAGCCAAAGAAACTACAAGACAATCGACTTCCTCTACACAATTTTCTTACACCAAAAAAAATAAATAAATAAAGAAACAATGTAGTTCCATTTCACATCATGAATGGTCATAATTTTATCTTCAAAGCATCTCCAATTTCTCTCCTTCCATACTATCACCATATGCAGGAAGGTATTATCCTCCACAATATTTTCCAACTCATACTGCCCCCTCTTCTAAGACAAGAGCTCATTAGATCTATTGTATGTTCATGCATTGTCCACTTGCTATGAAACTAAAGAACAGATTTCAAAGTTGAGCTATAAATTTGCAGTGAAGGAATAAGAGGTTTGTTTCACCAATTTCATTGCACAAAAAGCACTTGGTTACTACAGGCATCCACTTCTTCCGTAGGACTTATGTGTGAGGCAGACCATCTTTGCCACTAGCCATGTGAAGCATTTCACTTTTTGTTGGTGCCTAACTTTTCTAGATATTCTTCCATGCTCTGGTACCCTCCCCTGCTGTACCAAGCTCTCCATCTTATAAACCCTGACAATTGGAAAAACTCCATCCAAGGTGTGCCTTCACCTCTCTACTTCCAATCATTCACCCCCCCCCCCCCCCCAAGAATGAAAAGTCTCATCCTTGAAGAGTCCATCACACATTGATAGTAGCTTCAGGAGTGCTGCGCAGAACCACTAGATCAGGAAAGGAGTTATGTATTGAGGCTCCCAGACATCCTTTCACAACATAGTTTATTTATTCTATATACCCATAGTGTCCAGGCCAGCTTGCGCACCTTTGTTTTGTTGTCATTTCCCACCTTAATAGTATCCCCCTGTAGGTTTGTCAATAAAGCTTCTGATTGTTCTCCATTCTCCAGGCTCCCACAACATATGTGGTGTAACTGTAACCTCATTGGAGTACCAAGTACCGATTGGGCCATTTCTATGCAGAATAACCTCTCCACCAACTTGATTCCTCTCCACTGAACCTCCATAACCACTTCATCAAAGGGCAGTTATCTTGTATCTTTAAATTTCTGATGCCAAGTCAACACTGGCTTTGCTCATTTGTGCTACTTCCCATTTCACTAAGTTGCAGCCTCCTCCCTCTTTGTTTCCTTTTCCACAAAAAGTCCCTAGTCAGCCTGTTTAGCTTTTTTTTTTTTTTTGTTTTCAAAGAGTGATTGTGCTTCGTCTGCCTGTTTAGGTTTTTTTTTTTTTTTTTTTTTTTTTAGAATTGGTAATTTGTATTCTTCAGCATTTAAGGATATGCTGGAGAAGGGAGAACAAAAACAGGGAAAAAAAGAGCTATAAAAATACTTACAGAGCTCCTAGCAATTCTTTGTTAGAATATGAATAGGAATAACATATTGAATTCTACTTGGAAAAGGATTGTAATGTAGTGT
This sequence comes from Capsicum annuum, assembly GCF_002878395.1. Classification (NCBI taxonomy): domain Eukaryota; kingdom Viridiplantae; phylum Streptophyta; class Magnoliopsida; order Solanales; family Solanaceae; genus Capsicum; species Capsicum annuum. The sequence goes on along the minus strand of NC_061120.1, from coordinate 53,846,661 downwards.
CCTATTAGGAATAGAATTGGAATGTAGTGTCTATAAATAGGGTCTCAATGTAATAATTTAGAGACGACAATTCAATAATATTTCTCCATTATTTCTCACATGGTATCAAAGCAGGTTAGAAATATCAGAAAAGATAACTCAATCACCGTGCGTCAATTCCAGTGACTGATTTGGGTCAATTTTTATTTTGTGGGTTGTGTGAAAAATACAACACTACCAAAAGGATCGAAAAGATCAAGCGACAAAAACCCAATGAAAACCGCCGTAAAATTACCCTCCACGCGCCAGCCGGAATCCAGAAATTCCGGCGAGATCTGCGTCACTCGCCGGCACGTGAGCCCATCTCCGGTCGATTTTTTAGTTGTTTCTTTTTCTGTTGGGGTCGCCAGTCTATTATGACTCCGACCACTTGCTCCTTTCCAGATTCCGACAATTATTTTGACATTCCGACCGCCGAACCCTAATTCCGGCGACATCAGCTTTTTTCTTTTTCGGGGATTTTTTTTTCAGAAATTCAGATCTGGTTCTTGAGATTTTCAAGTCAAATTCCCAAGATATTTTTTGGGCATGATATGTTTTTTTCCTCCAAAAATATTGAAATCGAAAGTTCAAGTCCTATGATTAAATCTGAGCCCTTAATGAGAAGATCAAAAAATCAAACGTCACAGTCCATGAAGAATCGACAAGGGGTAGGTCGATTTGGAAGATCTCGTCCTAGGTGTAGTTATTGTAAAAGGCTTGGACATACTCGTGGCATATGTTATTCTAGACCTAAGTGTAGTTATTGTAATAGGCTTGGACATACTCGTGGAATATGTTATTCTTTGCATGGTCGACCAACTAAAAATGCTTATATTGCGCAGTCTAACACCACAGGTGATCAACCGGTGTATTTATCAGACAAGGAATATAATGAGTATCTTTAGTATCAAGCAAGTAAACATGTATTTCTACCAATAGCCTGCACAATCTCCTACCTTTGGATCATGGGTTTTGAACTCAAGTGCTTCTGATCATATTTCTGGTGATAAATCACTTTTGTCTGATATTGTTTATTCACAATCTCTTTCCGCTATTACTTTAACTAATGGAATTCGAACAGAGCCAAAAGGAGTTGGACAAGCCAAACTCCTATCTTCTGTCACTCTAGACTCTGTTCTTTATGTCCCTGGTTGTCCTTTTAACCATGCATCTATTAGTCGTTTGACACATGCCCTTGATTGTAGTATAACTCTTTTTGATGATTCTTTTCTAATGCAGGACCGCAAAACGAGACAGACAATTGGCATAGGACATGAATCACAAGGCCTTTACCATCTTACTGTTTCAAATTCCTTCACAGCATGCTCCGCTACAGATTCTCCCAACCTTATTCACAAACGTTTGAGACATCCTAGTCTATCCAAGCTACAAAAGATGGTGCCTAGTTTGTCGCCTATCCACATTAGATTGTGAGTCATTTCAACTTGAGAAACACACCCGTGCTACATTTTCACATAGTATTGAGAGTCGCTCAGAGTCTATTTTCCCATTAGCTCATTCCGATATTTGGGGCCCTAGTAGAGTCAATTCACCATTAGGATTTCGTTACTTTGTTACTTTCATCGATAATTTTTCAAAATTTACTTAGGTTTACTTAATGAAAGATCGTTCCGAGTTATTCTCTATATTCACAAGTTTTTGTGCTGAAATACAAAATCAATTTGGCGTTTCTATTCGTGCTTTTCGTAATGATAATGTCTTAGAATACTTATTCTCCCAATTTCAGGAGTTTATGACTCATCAAGGAATCATTCACCAAACATCATGTCCATATACCCCTCAGCAGAATGGTATAGCAGAAAGAAAAAATAGGCATCTCATTGAGACTGCTCGCACTTTTCTCATTGAATCCCATGTTCCACTGCGTTTTTGGGGCGATGCGATCCTCACATCTTGCTATCTCATTATCAGAATGTCATCATCTTCGATCCAGAATAAGGTTCCGCATTCCATACTATTTCCTCAATCACATCTCTACTCTATCCCCCCTCGTGTTTTTTAGAGCACATGTTTTGTTCATAACTTAGCCCCAGAAAAAGATAAATTAGCCCCTCGTGCTCTCAAATGTGTCTTCCTTGGTTACTCTCGAGTTCAAAAGGGTATCGATGTTATTCACCTGATCTGGGTTGCTACCTTATGTCCGCTGATGTCACATTCTTTGAATCTCAACCTTACTATAAATTTTCTGATCATCTTAATATCTCTGAGGTTTTATCCATACCTCCAGTCTTACCCACACCAATCTTTGAGGAATCTACGGTTACTTCTCCATCTCCAGCCACAGTGCCACCACTTTTGACTTATCACCGGCGCCCACGTCCAGTATCAGTCCCAGATGATTCATGTCCTACGCCTGACGCTTCCTCTACTGCGGACCTGCCTTTTCCTAGTGAATCAGTTGCACTTCAAAAAGGTATAAGATCCACTCGTAATGGTAACCCACATTATACTTTCTTGAGTTATCATCGTTTGTCATTACCCCATTATGCTTTTGTATCATCTTTGTCCTCTATTTCCGTTCCTAAGACTACAGATGAAGCACTTTCCCATTCAAGATGGAAACAGGCTATGATTGATGAGATGACTGCTTTACATACGAATGGTAGGTAAATCTATTGTTGATTGTCGTTGGATTTATACAGTCAAATGGTCCAGATGGTTAGGTTGATCGCCTGAAGGCTTGCCAAAGGATATACACAGATATTTGGGCTTGATTCTAGTGACACTTTCTCTCCCATGGCTAAAATAGCATCAGTCCGTCTTTTCTCTCTATGGCTGCCGTTCGTCATTGGCCTCTTTATCAGTTGGACATTAAGAATATTTTTTCTGCATGGAGATCTTGAGGAAGAAGTTTATATGGAGCAACCACCTGGTTTTATTGCTCAGGGGGAGTCTAGTAACCTTGTATGTCGATTGCGCAAGTCACTCTATGGTTTGAAACAATCCCCTTGAGCCTGGTTCGGAAAGTTTAGCACAGTTATTCAGGAGTTTGGCATGATTCGTAGTGGAGCTAATCATTCAATGTTTTATCGCCATTTTGAACCAAATATGTGTATTTATTTGGTGGTTTATGTTGACGATATTGTTATCACCGGCAATGATCAAGATGGTATCACTAACTTGAAGCAACATCTCTTTCAGCATTTTAGACTAAAGACCTTGGCAGATTGAAATACTTTCTAGGGATTGAGGTTGCTCAATCCAGCTCAGGTATTGTTATTTCGCAACGCAAGTATGCTTTATACATTCTTGAGGAAACAGGAATGATGGGATGTCGACCCATTGACACTCCTATGAATCCAAATGCTAAACTTCTGCCAGGACAGGGGAAGCCTCTCAGTGACCCTGGAAGTTATAGGCGGTTGGTTGGAAAGTTGAATTATCTCACAGTGACTAGACCTGACATCTCCTTTCCTGTGTGTTGTAAATCAGTTTATGACTTCTCCCTATGATAGTCATGGGGATGCAGTTGTTCGAATTTTGTGATGTATAAAGTCATCTCCGGGTAAAGGACTACTCTTCGAGGATCGAGGCCATGAGCATATCATTGGATATACAGATGTTGATTGGGCAGGATCACCCTCTGATAGACGTTCTACATCTGGATATTATGTTTTAGGAGGAGGTAATTTGGTATCCTGGAAGAGTAAGAAACAGAGTGCGGTTGCTCGATCTACTGCCGAAGCAGAGTATCGATCAATGGCTGCAGCAACTTGCGAGCTAGTTTGGATCAAGCAATTGCTGAGAGAATTAAAATTTGGAGAAAATGGTAAGATGGAACTTGTATGTGATAATCAGGCAGCCCTTCATATTGCATCTAATCCAATGTTCCATGAAAGTACCAAGCACATAGAGATTGATTGTCACTTTGTTAGAGAAAAGATACTCTCGGGAGATATTGTTACAAAATTTGTGAAGTCAAGTGATCAACTTGCAGATATTTTCATCAAGTCCCTCACCAGTCCTCATATTAATAAAATTTGTGACAAGCTTGGTGCATGACTTGTATGCACCAGCATGAGGGGGAGTGTTAGAATATGAATAGGAATAACATATTGAATTCTACTTGGAAAAGGATTGTAATGTAGTGTCCTATTAGGAATAGGATTAGAATGTAGTGTCTATAAATAAGGTCTCAATGTAATAATTTAGAGACAATAATTCAATAATATTTTTCTCCATTATTTCTCACATTCTTTAAATTGATCAGACTCCTCTAGCCCAAACTGTTTACACCAAAAAAAACAAAGATATAATGCAACTCCATTTGATCTTATGAGTGGAATTAAACCTATCTTCAAAATTTCTGCTATTTCTTTCCTTCCACACAGTCCACCAGATGCAATGTGGAATTAGGTTCCACCGAATCTTCTGTTTCTTTCTCCTTCCTCTTTTGATCTAGCAACTCAGTAAATCTGTTGTGTGCTCAGGCATAGTCCATTTCACTTCTGATATTTTAAGAACATAGACCAAATTTGGGATGTGAAAGAGCAGTGTAGAAACAAATAACTGTTAGTCTCCCCCATCTTCCCACAAAGAGAACACCAGGGTAGAATTATCTTTCCTTTCATCCTCAGAACTTCATGTGCTAGGCATGCATTCCTAACAACCAACCAAATAAAACATTTGACTATAGTTGGTGCTAGATTCCTTCAAACTCTCTTCCACATTTTCTTATTACTGCAACCTAGTTCATTGATCTCCCTCCTATAAGCCTTGCCAACTGAGAAAATTTCATCCTTGCTACGGACCCATCTTACAGGACTATTGTTGGTGCCGGCAAAGCTCCCCAGCTCCTCCAATAGTTTGCCAGTTATCTCTATTTCCCCGACATTAAGACGCCTTAAGAAAGAAAGGTCTCATCCCTGCTCTGTCCAACATTCACTAATCTTGGCCTCAGGGCTAGTACAAAGGTTGAATAGGTCAGGAAATAAGTCCTTCAAGGTAGACCGTTTGAGCCAGATATCCAGCTAAAAGCTAATTTTCCTACCATCTCCCTCCCTAATTTGCAAATCTGACTCCAATTTTGGCCACAGGTTTCTTACTGTTCTCCATACACTTCGGTGTTGCATTGTTGCACCGAAAACCATCTTCCCCGTATTTGCACTTCATCAACTCTTTCCACAAGGATTGCCTCTCCCCATTGTATCTCCACAGTCATTTCAACATCAATCTGTTAGTATGCTTCCTCAGATCCCTGAGGCCCATCCCCTGCCTCTCTTTGCTATGTAGAAGAACCATTTTCCACCTAACCAAGTTGTATCCTTTGGTTGCCTTGAAGCCATGCCATAAGAAATCTCTCCTAAGTTTGTCCAATTTCTTTACCACTGTTGCAGGTAAATGAAAAAGAGACATAACATAGGTTGGGAGAGAGTCTATGGCTACCTCCAAGTGATATGTATTGAGCCTTCCATCTCATAAGTCTCTTTTCCATCTTCTACAAGATATTATCCCAAATCACCACTTCCTTGTGTTTGTTCCCCAACGGCATGCCTAAGTAAGTTGTTGGTAGTTTCTCCATTTTGCATCTTAATATATTTGCTAGTTGTTGGATATTTGTCGCCTCTTGAATAGGGAATAAACTACTCTTTCCTCGATTGGTTTTCAGACATGCAGAACCTTCAAAAAACAATAAGACTAGTTTGATGAAACTTATTTGTTCCACTTGTGGCTCACAAAAAATAACTGTGTCATCAACATAGAGTAGATGACACATCTCTTTAGTGTCACCATTGTGTCCATTGAGCCGGAAGCCTCTGGTCCACCTATTTTGTATTGCAATAATCATCATGTTGCCAAACCCCTCCATTACCAAAATAAACAAAAAAAGGACATAAAGGATTACCCTGTCTGATACTCCTTCCACCCCTTCCTGATGAGGAAAAACCCACAAGTTCATTATTTATAAGAATGGAGAACCTCACAATGCTAATACAAAACCTAAACAATCCCCAACACCTTTCTCTAAAGCCCATTTGTTTCAAAGTGTTCAGCAAGAAGCTCCAAATGAAATGATCATAAGCTTTTTCAATGGCTAGTTTACACATTCCACCTGGGCTAGTCCCTTTCATTCTGTAGTCTATACATTCACTTGCAATAAGAGCCACATCCATTATCTACCTTCCTTTTATAAAGGTCATCTGAGGCTTATTGACTAGCTTATCCATCACACTCTTAAGTCTTTCTGCCAACAACTTTGCAATTATTTTGTTGACTCCAGTGATCGGACTAATGGGCCTGAACTCTTTTAATTCAGTAGCTACGATTTTCTTGGAAATGAGTGCTACAAAGGTAGCATCGAAACTCTTCTCGGTCTTCTGTTTACCATAAAACTCATGGATGGTTTTCTTGAGATCGTCTTTCAGTAGCTCCCAAAATGTTAGATAAAATGACATGGGGAAGCCATTAGGCCCTGAAGCTTTCTCCATAACACATAGCTTTAAGCATCCCAGGATCTCGTCCTCTTCAAAAAGCTCTTCTAGTTCAGCTTGCTCTCCACATTGATGTTTGTCGCTCCTTGTACCAGTAGTTCAGGTCTCTAGATCTCTGTTTCTTCATACAAATTCTAAAAAAAATTCTTGATAGACTCTTTGATTATGACAGGGTCCTCCATAATGTTCCCATTCACCTTCAATGTCTCTACAGTCTTATACCTTTTATGAGATGCTGCTATTGTGAAAAAACTTAAGAGAGTTTGTATCCCCTTGTTTCAGCAATTAAGTGATATTAAGAGGAAAAAAAAAACTTGAAATATGACATAGCATCTCATGTAGCAGTGACATTGCGATGATATGGCTCGAGCGGCATACATTTCCCGCCATGTGACTAGTTATATATGCGCTAGAGTGAAAATAAATTCAGTTAAAAAAAGTATAGGTGTGTAATAGGTTGTCATAATAGTTTGAGTGTCATAGACCTTTTTGCAATGATATGACGCGAGTGACATACACCTCCCGTCATGTGACAGGTTATATATGCGCTAGGGTGGAAATAAATTCAGTTCAAAAAAGTATAGGTGTGTAATAGGTTGCCATAATAGTTTGAGTGTGTCATCGACATTTCAGGACAAATTCATGGTGTATTTGATGTTTTTTCCCTTTTATAATTTTTTGAATACAATAATTATAAATATTTGATATCTTTTAATTATTAGTTTGATTTTAGTCTACTTATTTCATATGCACGACATTTCTTAAAAGGATATGTTCAAAGCCAACGCTCTAAATCTAATTGTCTATATGCAGTGTGGTATTTTGCCAATTTATAATTTTCTTTGGTAAGACATTCATCTACTCTTCAATGCCTGGCCTCTTTGTTTTTTTGTAGGGTTAATCATTCTATTTAATGTTGGATCTTAGTTTTGTGGATGTTAGACATGTGATGTGGAATAACCTCTACAGTTATTTAACTTAAACAAGCTAAAACATTGAAATAGTATTGAAAAGGCATAATACATAAACATAACCTTTAACTTGACACTAAATTATAACTATGCTCTTTAACTTTGCCAGTGCACAAGTAGGCCCTTTAACTATATAAAAGCTAAACAAAAAAACACTCCAATTCTGCAACTTACATGTATGAAACTCAATCGTTCTTACGTGGATTAGTAATCCACTCAGATGCTGCCACCTACCTAATAGAAAAGACACATTATAACTATGACCTTTTAACTTTGTCAATGCACAAGTAAGCCCCTTAACTATACAAAAGCTGAACAAAAAAGCATTTTAATTCTAACTCTAATGCACTTGGTTTTGAGAGTATACACGCATTTCGCCAGGTAAGATTGGAGTATTTTCTTGTTCAGCCTTTGTATGGTTAAAGGGCCTACTTGTGCATTGGTAAAGATAAAGGCCATAGTTATAATTTGGTGTCAAGTTAAAGATCCTATTTATATATTATGCCTATTGAAAAATACTAGAAGATTCATACATTCACCTTGTGATAATAAAAGGAATTTGTTGATTCCTAATGTTCATTTGAAATAGTTGTCTCATGTCTCCGTTGTTTTACCATTACCAATTTATCATTAGTTGGGTAAAACCAAACCAAACCGATGGTTTTTATTTTATTTGGTTTAGTTTGATTTTAGAAATTTTAAAAGAACCAATTAAATTGGTTTATTTTTTATTTTAATTAAAAATAGATCCATGAACACCCCTACTCCTCACCATGCTATTAAATCCTTCTGAGGCTAAAACAAATAGAAATGGAGATAAAGGGTCACCCTGTCTATGGCCCCTCCTAAAGGGAAAAAACCAACAGGTTCTCCATTTACTACAACAGAGAACCTACCAGTTTTAATACATAAATCTATCCAATTCAACCATCCATATCCAAATCCCATTTGCTTAAAAAAGATTAGAAGATAGCCCCAATTAAAATAATCACAGGCTTTTTCAATGTCAAGTTAGTTCTTGAGTCAACATATTCACTAACCTATAAGAGTTGCATCCATGATCTGACTCCCCTTGACAAAACCCATTTGATGCTTGTTCACCAAACTGTCTATCACCCTTTTCATTTTTGGAGATGAACCTAACATACCCTTCAAGTATTGAAATTGATTCTAAAATACCCTTTGTTAACCTATTGGCTCTAAAATACTCCTTCATCCACCGTTATGACCCAACTTTACCCTTACCACTAACAGACCTAATTTAAACCTTAATTAAAAATTTCATTTATTATGTGGAAGCTTTCTATTGGTCGAAAATTAAATTAATTAAAATGTTATTATCCTTTATAACCAAACTCCTTTATAACCAAACTTGGATCCTACTTAAATCTACCTGACCCAACCTACTAAATAAAGGGGCAAACTCCACCGATTTTGTGATTTCTATTTTTTCGTTAATACTATTGTTGGATATTGATATTTAATGAGATTGTGAATGACCCATTTCTCTATTTTGAATTTTGATGTAGAAATAATTGGTAATTTTGATGTGATTGAATTAAAGATGACCAATTTTGTTATTTTTTATTTTTTTCGTAGAAATAATTGTTAATTGAGTTGTTTTTAATGGAACTTGGATGACCCATTTTGTGATTTCCGAATTTTTCTATAGAAATGATTTTTAGTTTTTGCTATTTTGATGGAATTGTAGATGACCCATTTCGATTTCATTAGAAATGATCATTAAATTTTGTTGTTTTGATGGAAATGGAGCTTACCCACTTCGTGATTTTAACATTTTTTGTAGAAATTATTGTCAATTTGCTATGTTTTGGTGACCCGTCTCGTGATTTTATAATTTTATGTAGAAATATTGTTTATTCTGCAGTTTTGATGGAGATGGAGATAACCCATTTCCTTATTTTAGATTTATTTTTTTGTACAATGACTGTTAATTTTTTTGTTTTGATGGAGGTGAAGATGACCCATTTGTGATTTTGCTAACATTCAATATAAAATACTCATCAAGATTTTTAATTGATTGCAGATAAGTATTATTTACAAGACTTTATCATATGGTGCTATAAAATGCAAAGATGGATCAAAGAAATTTACAAGGCTAAGCTCAATGATAATTTTTGTGACTGCTCTGATGGGTGTGGAGGTCGCGGATAAGGGTAGAAGGCTAGAACGCGTGCGTGGGTTGTAACAAGTAGTTAGAAGAGTTCATGTATAGCCGGGTTAGTAATCCTAGGACTGTGTCCATAGGTAGGAGCCCCTAGTCAGGAGGGTTTGGGTGTGGCGGGAGCCTCTGGTCAGTGAGTGTTTGTTACTACTAGGTGGGTGTCATTTTCCGGATGCCCTATTTCTTATCTCTTATTTCATATGGCGCTTATTTATCATATTTTGTATTGCTCTGATTTCTATTTTATTTTAGTATGTCTTATTCCTTTTTATGTTATGCCATCCATCATGCTGCATGTTTCATTACACTCTTGTTTACTATTCCCTATCTTGAGCCGGGGGTCTATCGGAAACAGCCTCTCTACTTCTTTGGAGATAACGGTATAGACTGCGTACATTTTACCCTCCCCAGACCCCACTTTATGGGAATACACTGGGTTTATTGTTGTTGCTCTAATGGGTCTGATGAGCCACATGTGTGCATGTCCCTCACTTATTCCTATGATGGTCGAGAATTCGGGTAGGAGTAGTAAACAGTTTCTGGGCTAAGCTGTTTTGGCATGAAGGAAAGTAGACAAAACAAGAAATTGGTACAACAGGGCAGTGACCCTTACACAGCATGGAATAGAAGAGCAGAGGATCGAGAGGATCGATGTGCTGCTTAATTTAGTAGGTTGGGTTGGGTAGAAGTTGGATCTGGCTTTGGTTATAAGGGATGACAACATTTTAATTGATTTAATTTTTTACCAATAGAAAGCTTTTACGTAATAAATGCAATTTTGTAATTAAGGTTTAACTTAGGTCCGTTAGTGGTAAGGGTAAAGTTGGGCCATAAAGGTGGATGGAAGGGTATTTTAGAGCCATCAGGTTAACAGAGGATATTTTAGAGCCAATTTCAATATTTGAAGGGTATTTTAGGCCCTTCTACGTTTCATCATTTCTGCTAGAACTTTTGCAATTATTTTGTACGCTCCAAAGATGAGACTAATTGACCTAAAGTCTCAACTCAACAGATCCTGCTTTTTTGCAATTATTCCCATCAGCTATGTCTATGTCCTAATGTATTTTATCAGTTGGGCCTCGTACTTTCCACCCAATTGTACCAAACTTCAGATTCTGAAATGGTTTCACTAGGCTCGTAAGATTTCCCTGCAGATATAGAAAAGAGGTCTATCGGTCTGGAAGGGACCTTCAGAAAGTTGCCTTGGAAGAGTGCCTGGGAGCATTTCTGAATTTTGACTAAGGTGTGTCAATTATCAATGAGGCTCACTCCTTAGTGTCTTACCTATACTGAAGTACAGCTTAAGCGAGGTGATGTGCCCTCCCTAAGCTTTTTCGAGCTTCAGGGCTTAAGTGCGGCTTAAATGAGTCTTTGACAACACTAATGGATTCATGTTTGAGTTATTTCAGTTTCGGACGTGTGTACTGGGTCGTCCCTCACGAGTCTTTAGTCTAGGTGGACCCCAGAACAGTGTGCACGCAAGTTATTGAGCACGTAGATTATTGTGATAAGTTGTGATCTTTATGATGCATATCGTCATATGCTTCCTTAATGTATATGCTGGACTATATGATGCATACTGTCATATGCTTCCTTAATGTATATGCTGGACCATATGCATATTGTCATATGCTTTATTATGTTTATTATTGCTGAGTATAATATATGTACACAGTATTGATAGAAGATTACATTCGTATCACCACTCTTGCCACTAAATTGTCAGGAGCCGGTGATACTTAGAGTACTCTCCATACTCACTCTTCCTTTTCTTTCCTTGCATTTATTGCAGACACAATTCAAGCACTAGCAAGCTTCGAAGTTGATTAATAATAGGAATTGCTGATTTCATAGATGAGCCAACTGCTTCGTTGTGTGGTTGCTAGGAGTTTTCTCCAATATTGTCTGTTTCCACTTCAGACAATGCTATGTACTTATAAACGCTAAGATGCCATAAGCTGGGATGGGTCTGGACCTATTTTCATATTCAGTGTTGTATTTAGATACTGTTATTGGATTTAGCTATGTTATCGTTTATATGTTGGACTTAGATTCGGTTTTGGGTTTTTTTGCTACTATTTATGATTGTCAATGAGGGGGTTGTCAGGTTCCATTCATAGGGCCAGGGGATCTTGAGGCATGCCAATTATATCACATGAAATGCAAGTACTCACATATTCGGCTTCAAAGTTACTATTGACGACGTTGGCTTGTTTAATCCCTGAATCTACAACTGCCAGCAGCTTTAGGTATGTGCCACTATCAAACATCCCTTGTGCTTGAACATACAATTCACCTGCCAATAAAAAGGTACTCATTGCATATGACTGATAGAGTACAAATAAGTAAATAAAAGCTTCAACATCAGTTTCATAATCTGGGTGAAATTAAAGAATTTAATAATTCAAGTCCAAACTTATGGATTTCACAATGTAATTAGGGTTTGTGATCATGGACATATAAACTCAAACAATAAGCATTCCAGGCTGCCCGACCTACAGATACAAGGGACAAAGCAATTGATGTATGAGGGACTTAAAAAAACCAGGACATGGGACAAAAACAATTCTGCTTTTTTTGGCCTCTCTAGCCTGAAAAGGAAAGATGCACTATACTATTTACAGTATTTCTCTTATACAATTTTAAGCGTCATAGACACTGTTTCTCAGCAGCAAACTTCATGTGATGTTAAAACTCATGGTGCTCAAATTCATTGCACCAGCTGAGAACTTACCTAATCTGAATTCAGCGTCATCTTATTCCAAATCCTAGTTTTTTGTCCCTTCTTATTTTTGAAACTGGTAACAGCAAATCCTAGTTTTGAGAAAAGTTAAAATTCTAATTTGGTTGATTTGAGTTTTCTCCAAGTCAAACTGAGTGGTCCTAGAAAGTCTGTTCTGATATTTTATTATATATATTATACATATGCATATAATATCCACATCATTTACAAAATAAAATAGAACTAAAGCTATTTAGAATTATTGTCATCCAAGTATTTTTAAAATTAGTGTAGAGTAATAAATTTTCCAAATAGAAATCATATAAAATACTTCTTAACATCCAGTTTGATCAAACACAACACTAAATGCAAACTAGATTCAGCTAATCGAGACAAATTTCTATTTAGATTTCATAAGAGCAGATCAAATTCTAATCTGGCCTTCAAGCTCCCAAACGGCCCCTTATTGAGCAATGTCAATTATTACACATATTTAGACTTACCAAGACCGTGTAAGATCTCCTGCTTCAACTTGTATGCCATATTCCCGTTGTAGTTTGGCGACTTGTGCAGCACAAGCTCATAGACATCAAGCACCGAAGTAAGATAAGGCATAGGCAAATTTCCCTGCTTCATAGGGAATTTATGCATTGAAAATAAGTTAAAATCTACATGTATTTAGTAATATTCATCAAACTGATAAACATCTGTAGCCTTATTTCTATGCATGAAGAAATGCTATTTGCATAAATACAGTGAATCACATTATTACCTTTGGGGAATGAGAAACTATGGTGGACTGTAAACAATTCACAGCTGCAAGAGCTACTTCTTTACTACCATTAAATATGCTGTTTCTTACAAAGAGAAGCAAAGTCTCCCATCCTGCATAAACACAGAATTCTTCTATGATCACTGCAAATGTCTCTAGGTAAAGACCATGAAAAAAAAATAAAAAGGTTTTTGTGAATATTACCAGACTGGAAATTGTCTAAACTTCTCAAGAAAGGGAAAAAAGAACGTAAAATTCGAGCTATGCCCCCAAGTACAAGCACAAGTGTCTCATCCCATTGTTTCTGAGCTGTGTTACGACTGCAGAACCAATTAATTCACTCAACAGAGACATTCAACTAAAAAAAAATAGAAATAATATATTGACAATGAATGGTCATACAAAAATTGGCACACCTATGGTGTATAAGCATATGAACGGCTTTCCCTCCACGTGTTCCTAGTTCTTTTCCTTGCCATTCTATCTTTGAAGATGTTGCAGCCTAAGCAAAATATATCTGATTGGTCAAGCAAAGCCACAGGAAAGTCCCTAAAATAAATTGGAGACATTTCAACCTACCATGTGAGAAGAGCGATCTAGTGTAGGGAAAATATAATTCCATAGACAATCCTCCCACATACTCTTTGAAAGCTTTTGCCCATGGCTTCCAAGAATTTGAAAAAGTGTCCGAACAGCAGAGTTCCTAACCTAAAAAATAGAATGCTTCAAACACATAATTATGTCCTCTACTTAAAAAAGCATCAAAAGACCACATAATTATCATCATGATTAGGAGTAGCTTCAGCTCCTGTCTACTTAAGAAGTAACCAAGTATGACTTTATAATGTAACTTTAACAGAGTCACAGGAACAGAAGGAAACCTTCAATTAGCTGGCTGCACTGAAATCCTAAAAACAGTTACACACTAGGATTTTTCTCAACATTCACAGAGAGACATCATAAAGAGCTTTTACCAAGAAATGGCTGATGAGGCCAAAATAGAACACATGAGAAGAATTAGGTACCATAATTTACTGCAGGGAACTCTTATTTTTCATCCTACAATAACAACTACTACTATTACTGAGTGTCAATCCAAGGTAGCCAGGTCGGCAATACTAACCCTCACCATCATTGTGGTCCATGTAGACCCATCTCATTCGAACACTCAATAAATTAGGTTCCTCAACTCAAAACATTCTCTAAGTTACATACAAAAACCCAACAAAATGAAGATAACCCAAGTCCCTAGAAAATATTGAATTAATGTTGGTGTGCCAACAAGACTAAGCCTTAACCTCACTTGGTTGGTATTGCCTATAAGGATTTATTTGCTTCCATTGTGGTTTATTTTGTCTAAGTTTGCATGGATATCTAAGTTGCATACGATAACCCTATTTAATATGAGTAGGAATAGGAAGAGTATATAAAATCCTACTTGGAAAAGGAATATAATATAATGCTTATAAGTAGAGCCTCAATGTAATTATGTAGATACACAATTCAATAATATTTTTTCTCCATTGTTTCTAACATGGTATCAGAGCATTGGTGAGGAACTTCAGGGAAAAGAAAACTCGTCAGTCACTACGCGTCAATTTCCGGTGATTGATATGTGTCATCTTCTTTGGTCAGTATTGTGTGAAAAACAAACACTACGCGAGTCTAGAAAATCTCAGGCGATGAAACCCCAACAAGAACCATTGGAAAACAGCATCTCACGTGCTCTCACACGCCGGAGACGGTGCAATTTTCCAGCAAGATCTGTGTCACGCACCAGAGATTCCAATCGTTTTTTTAAGCTTTTGTTGACTCTCAGGAGTCATCCAGATCTTCCGACCAGACTCCAACAACAGTTCCAGATTCCGGCAGTATTTTTCCAGATTCCAATCGCCGAAATTATGATTATGGCGACATTCAGAAATTTTTCCAGCAACTTTTAGAATTCTTTCCAGATTACAATCTTATTTCAGAACTCATTCATTACTGTTTCTTTACAAGATTACTATTTTTTGTTGCTTTCTAGGCAAATTTCACAATATGTCTTTTGGGCGTGCTATTTTTGGCTCCAAAAATACACGAATTAAAAGTTCAAGCCCTACGATCACTTCTGAACCATTAATGGGAAGTTCAAATTACTTAGCTTGGGCTTTCTAAATTGAGTTGTGGTGCAAAGGTCAAGGTGTCCAAGATCACTTAAAGATCAAGGCTAGTGTGGTAGATGAAAAGGCAAAATCTAGTGAGGAAGATGTGAAAGCCAAAGAATGATGGGAGAAGGTTGACACTCAATTATGTAGTCTCTTATGGCGATCTATTGATTCCCAGTTGATACCCTTGTTTCGCCCATTCCAGACATGTTATTGAATTTGGGCAAAGGCCCATGCTTTATACACTGATGACATATCTTGTCCTTATGATACAATATCTTGAATGACCAACTTAAAGAAACAAGAATCCGATATTTTTACTTACTTGGGACAGGTACAAGCAGTCAAGGAGGAATTTGAAACATTGATGCCCGTCACTGAAGATGTGGAAAAACAACAAGAGCACAGATAAATGTTGTTTCTAGTTCATACCCTTGCTAGACTTTCTACTGACCATGATTTAATACGTGACTAGTTTTAGCTAGTCCTACAGTTCCTACAATTGATGAGTTATTCTCTCGTCTACTTCGTCGTGTTGTGCCTCCTAGTCACAAAGTAATTTCATCACCCATTGTTAACTCCTCTATCCTCGCATCTCAAACCACAGAAAAACAAACATATTAGCCTATAGAAAATCGGCGAGGAGGAGGTCGTTCTGGAAAATCTCGATCTAAATGTAGTTAATGTCATAAGTGTGGACACACTAGGGATATATGTCATATTTTGCATGGTCAACCACCCAGTTATGATCTATTGCTATAAGGGAATATAATGAGTTCCTTCGGAATCGAACGACTAAGCAGACATCTCATCTCCACAGCCTAATCAACCATCCAATAATGCTCATATTGCACAGAAAGAATATGATGATTTCCTTCGGTATCGAGCAAGTAAGCAAACGTCTCCACAAGTAGCCTCTGATGCTTTTGTTGCTGCTTATTCTTTTGCTTGTGTTTCACAGTCTAGTATTCTTGGATCATGGGTCGTAGACTCAAGTGTTTCTGATCATATTTCTGGTAACAAATCACTTACTTCTATCTGCTATTGTTTAAAAATCTCTTCCTGTTATTACTTTAGCTAATGGGATCCAAAAAAATTCAAAAGGAGTTGGACAAGCCAAACCCTTGTCTTCTCTCTACACTGTTCTTTGTCCCTGATTGTCCTTTTAATCTTGCATTTGTTAGCCATTTGACATGCGCCCTTAATAGTAGTATTACTTTTTTTATGATTATTTTTCTAGTGAAAGGCCACAGTACGGGACTAAGGATTGGCACAGGAAATGAATCACAAGGCTATTACCATCTTACCTCTTCAAATTCCTTCACAGCATGCTCCGCTATAGACCCTCCAAACCTAATTCACAAACGTTTGGGACATCCGAGTCTATCCAAGCCACAGAAGATGGTGCCTAGTTTGTCTAATTTATCCACATTACATTGTGCGTCGTGTCAACTTAGGAAACACACCCTTGCTACGTTTTCATGTAGTATTGAGAGTCGTTTAAAGTCTATTTTCTCACTAGTTGATTCTAATATTTGGGGTCCTAGTAGAGTCAGTTCACCCTTGAGATTTCGTTATTTTGTTAGTTTTAGTGATAATTTTTCAAAATGTACTTGTTTTTTTAATGACAGATTGTCTTGAGTTATATTCTACATTCAAAAGTAGTTTTTGTACTGAAATACAAAATCAATTTGGTGTTTCTATTCGTACTTTTCATAGTGATAATGTCTTAGAATATTTATCCTCCCAGTTTCACGAGTTTTTGACTCGCCACGGAATCTTCACCAGACATCGTGTTCGTACACCCCTCATCAGAATGGCATAGCTGAAAGGAAGAATAGGCATATCATTGAGACTGCTCGCACTACTCTAATTAAATCACATGTTCCATTACATTTTTTGGGCGGTGCAGTCCTCGCATCTTCCTATATCATCCTCTATTCAGAATCAGGTTCCCCATTCCATACTATTTCCTCAGTCACATCTTTACTCTATTCCCATACATGTCTTTGGTAGCACATGTTTTGTTCATAACTTAGCCACAGGAAATGATAAATTAGCCCCTCGTGCTCTCAAATGTGTCTTCCTTTGTTACTTTTAAGTTCAAAAAAGGTTCGTTATTATTCACCTGATCTTCGTTGCTACCTTATATCTGTCGATGATACATTCTTTGAATCTCAACCTTACTAAACCTTACTACACATCTTCTGATATCATGATATCTCTGAGGTCTTACTCATACCTCCAGTCTTACCTACACCAGCCTTTGAGGAATCGATGGTTACTTCTACATCTTCAGCAGTGCCACCACTTATCATCGTCGTCATCATCCAATATTAGTCCCAGATGATTCATGCCATGCGTCGACGTTGCTCCTACTATGGACTTGACTCCTCCTAGCCAATCGATTGCACTTCAAAAAGGTATACGCTTCACTCGTAATGCTAACCTACTTTTTTGAGTTGTCATCGTCTATCATCACCCATTATGCTTTTGTATCATCTTTGTCCTATATTTTCATCCCTAAGACTACAGGTAAAGCACTTTCTCATTCAAGATGGAAGCAGGCTATGATTGATGAGATTTTTGCTTTATATATGAGTGGTACTAAGGAGCTTATTTTCCTTCCTACAGCTAAAAATCTGTTGTTGGTTGTCATTGGATTTATGCAGACAAAGTTGGTCCTGCCGATCAGATTGATAGACTTGAGGCTCGCATTGTTGCCAAAGGATATACGCAGATATTTGGGCTTGATTATAGTGACACTTTCTCTCATGTGGCTAAAATAGCATATGTCTGTCTTATCTATGGTTGTTATTCGTCGTTGGCCACTTTATCAATTGGACATTAAGCATGCTTTTCTGCACACTGATTGAAAGAAAAAGTCTATATAAAGCAACCACCCGATTTTGTAGCTCAGAGGGAGTCTAGTAGCCTTGTATGTCGATTGTGCAAGTCATTCTATGGTCTAAAACAGTCCTCTCGAGCCTGGTTTGGGAAGTTTAGCACAGTAATTCAGGAGTTTGCCATGATTCGTAATGGAGTTAATCACTCAAGTGTTTTATCGGTATTCTAAACCAAATCTATGTATTTATTTGGTGGTTTATATTGCCGATATTGTTATCACCGGTGATGATCAAGATGGTACCACTAATTTAAAGCAACATCTCTTTCAACATTCCAAACTAAAGACCTCAACAGACTGAAATATTTTTGAGGTACTGAGGTGGCTCAATCCAGATCAGATATTGTTATTTCTCAACGGAAGTATGCCTTAGACATTCTTGAGGAGACAACAATGATGGGATGCATACCCATTAAACTTCTGCTAGGATAAAGGGAGCCACTCAGTGATCTAAGAAGGTATAAACGGTTGGTTGGAAAGTTGAATTATCTCACAGTGCCTTGACCTGACATAACTTTTCCTATGAGTGTTGTAAGTCAGTTATGACTTCCCCAATGATAGTCATTGGGAAGCAGTTGTTTGTATTCTGCGACATAAAATCAGCTCTAGGTAAAAGACTACTCTTTGAGGATTGAGGTCATGAGCATATCATTGGATATACGGATGTTGATTAGGCAGGATCACCCTTTGATAGACGTTCTATATCCGGATATTGTGTTTTAGTACGAGACAATTTGGTCTCCTGAAAGAGTAAGAAATCGAGTGTGGTTGTTTGATATAGTGCGGAAGCAGAATATCGAGCAACGGTTGTAGCAACTTGTGAGCTAGTTTGGATCAAACAATGGAACTTGTATGTAATAATCAAGCAACCCTTCATATCACATCAAATCCAATGTTTCATGAAAAGACTAAGCACATAGAGATTGATTGTCAATTTGTCAAAGAAAAGATACTCTCAGGAGATATTGTTACAAAATTTGCAAAGTCAAGTGATCAACTTGCAGATATCTTCACCAAGTCTCGCACTAGTCCTCATATTAATTATACTTGTAACAAGCTAGATACATATGACTTGTCTGCACAAGCTTAAGGGGAGTGTTAGAATATAAGCAGGATAGGAATAGTATATAAAATCCTAATTGAAAAAAGATTGTAATATAGTGTCTATAAATAGGATCTCAATGTAATTATGTAGATACATAATTCAATAATATTTTTTTCCATTATTTCTCACAAACCAAACAAGATAAAGAATCCTCCTAGGTCCTAGTAAATATTGACTCAACGTTAGTGTACCAACAAGAATAAGCCAATGGAAATAAAATTTTCCTGAATCTTCTCACAAACAAAATGACAGTCAACCTTAATGTGTTTAGTTCTTTCATGATACACTTGATTTGAGGCAATATGAAGAGCAGCTTGATTATCACACCAGAGTTTTGGTGTATGATGCTTTAGACTAATTTTCATTTTTCATCAGGTAAACGTATTTTTATTCATAATCATGGCCACACAATTGGTTGTATACAATGAGTACACAAAAAGCAAAGAATCTACAATAATAAAGGATTTTCTACAAACTCCGCCGAATCCCCTATACAAGTTGGAATTCTATGGGTGCACCAAAAGAAAATAAGGAACCAGAGGCTACTCCTTAAATGAGAAAATCTCGATTCTACCTCCTCAAAAGCACTCATATTTCTTTCTCTTCACACCACCCACATCAACGCGAGTGGAACCACGTTCCAAGCCTTACGTCTTCTCCTCATTCTCCCGCTTTTCCAACTAATCATCAATTCGTTCACAGTTCTAAGCATTGCCCATGAAGTATCAAACCACCTAAACATATCCCACCATAACCTCACGGTAAATCACAATGAAAAAGATGATCCACACCCTCACCTGTTTTCTAGCACATATAGCACCAACTGATGCAACCAACCTTTCGCTTTCTAAGTTTTCTGCTGTCAAGATCACCCAATGAGTGGTTAGCCAAACGAAGAAACACACCTTCCTCAGTGCCTTAGAAATTCAAACAGTATTACAAGGAAAAACATCCACCTCTCCAACCAGAAATTTTCCATAAAAAGACTTGACTAAGTTTTCCATAAAAAAGACTTGACTGAGAACATTACATTATTCCCTACCTGACTTGACTGAGAACATTACATTATTCCCCACCTCCCGCCATAAAGCATCATAATTATCCACATAATCTCACATGTAGACTGTGACATAGGTTTTTACTCCTCCATGAACTAGGTTCCCTCCAACGAAGACACAATAACCTGTAGTCGACCTCCTGTCAATCTTGGATCCAGCATAGTCAGCATCTGCAATGCACTCAACACGAGTATGACCATGATTGCTATACGATATGCCAAGTCCAAAAGCTCATTTCAAGTAATATAGAATCTATTCTAAAGCTTCCCAATGATTGATTGTGGGTGCAGATATGACCTGGCTAACAACACTTATCGCAAAAGCAATATCTGAACAAATCACAGTAAGGTAGTTTAGCTTCCCAACTAACCTCCCATATTTCTTTGGGTCATCAAAGGATCATCAACGTCTTTCAAAATATGCACATTGAGAGTCACTGGAGTACTGCAAGGTTTGGCTGCTAACTTTCCCATGTCTGCAAGTAGGTCCAGAATATACTTTCTTTGAGACAGAAAAATTCCCTTCTTGCTTCTTTTTACTTTCACTCACAAAAAGTATTTCAACTGACCCAACTCCTTTGCATGAAACCTAATATGCAGGAAAGACTTGAGGGAAGAGATCCCCCCAAAATCATTTCTTGTGATGACATGACATCAATATATACAACAAGAAGGATAGTACCAGTGGTTGATTGTCGATAGAAGACTGAGTGATCACATTTACTCATTTTCAGCCCAAAATCCTGAACTACCTCAGTGAACTTGCCAAACCAAGCCCATGACTCTTTTTCAAGCCATACAAGGACTTCTCAAATAACAGACTTTCCCATACTCCCCCTAAGCAACAAAACTGGATAGTTTTTCCATATACACTTCCTAAATCACCATGAAGAAACAGATTCTTGATATTCAAGTGATGTAAAGGCCAATTCTTGAAAGCACTTAGAGAAATGAACAGGCGATAGACGCGAGTTCGGCAACCGAGGAAAAGGTGTTTGAATAATCTACCCCATAAGTCTGAGCACAAGTCTGGCCATAAGTCCGGCCTTAAGTCTTGCAACGGCACCATCTGGATTAACTTTAACTATGAAGACCCACTTACATCCTATTGTTTCTTTCCTTTAGGTAAATCCACCAAATCCCACGTGTGTTTCCTCTAAGGATTGTATTTCATCAAGCATTGCATCAGACCATTCAGAATGATTCAAAGCCGCCTTCACAGTTTTGGGGTACACAAATGGAGTCTAGAGATGCAATCGAAGATCTAGACGTACAAGATAAGCAGTCATAGGAAACAAAATTAGCAATGGAATATGTGGACTTGCAATTATGTATACCTTCGCGAAGAGCAATAGGAAGGTCAGGATTTTCTGAAGGATCAACCGGAAGAGGATCGTGCAAGACATATTGTTAGCCTCTTTCTTCCTCGAGTAAACTTCATCAAAATAGAGGTCTTGTTGATGCAGTTGAAAGAGGTGCTAAAGGCATAATAGTCGATCGAGACTCAATGGAAGAACTAAGAGACACAGGAACATCATATGATTGTTCTATCGAAGTACGAGTAACATGATAGACTAACCACTCATTTTCCTCCTCTTGACTTATAGAGGTAGAAATAGGAGGTGCATAGAAAAATGGTGAAGTCCCTCAAAATACCACATCAGTTGACGCCAAACACTTGCCAAGTTCAGTAAAATAACACCAATATCCCTTCTGAAGGCGAGAATAACCTAGAAAAACACACTTCAATGCCTTGGGATCCAACTTGATAACAAACAATCGGATATCTCGAACATAGTATATCTTTCCAAATACCTTAGGTTCCACCAAAAATAGTGACTTGTTTGAAAAAAGAACATTATAAGGCACATCACCATCCTACACAGAAGATGGCATGCAATTAATTAGAAAGCAAGCCATAGAGACAGCATCTGCCCAAAATGGTTTACAAAACAGAAATGAGAGCTTGGGATGTGTCAAGTAGATGTCTATTCTTCCTCTCAGCAACCCCAATTTGAGAGGTGTATCAACACATGAAAATTGATGAAGAATACCTTGTTGTCTCATACATAGGGCAGCCCAGTGCACTAAAGCTACCACTATGTGCAGTGTCCAGGGAAGGGCCCCACCACAAGGGTGTATCGTACGCAGCCTTACCTTGTTGTCTCATGCATGTCCCAAATAATTCTAACATGTATTCTTTAGCATTATCACTTCTCAGAGTACGTACTGAAGCAAAGCAAAAAAATGAGTAAACACTTCAAAGTGATTCTTCATAAAATAAATTCAAGTCATTTGAGAGAAATCATCTTCAAAAGTGACAAAAGTACTTATGTCCAGTTTTCAAAACAAAAGGACATCATAGTCCCCAAACATCAGAATGAACTGATTCAAAAGCTGACTCAACTCGCTTATTAACCCTTGGACCTACTGAGTTGCGGTGGTGTTTTGCAAATCAACAAGACTCATATTCCAATGAAGAAATATTTAACTGAAGACAAAAGCTTTTTCAACAAAGGTAGTGAAGGATGTCCTAGTAGACAATGTGCCTTAAAGGGAGACAACTAGAGCAGGCAACAGACGGAGACTCTCACTCATCAAGAATATAAAGATCATATGCCACATGTCTTTTACCAATAACCTGATTTCACAAGATCACGAAACAGACAGTGGCGTAGTCAGGATTTTCATTGAAGGGGTTCCGAAGTATATATACAAAGTAGTCAAAGGGGGTTCAACATCTACTATATATGCATAAAAAAAAATTTAACCATGTAAAAATAGTATAAAAAACAGTATAATTTTTCGTCGAACGGGATTCGGATGAGCCCCCTGGAGCAAAGGTGGCTCCGCCACTAGAAACAGACAATAATCGGGAAAGAATGAAATCTAACGATTAACCTCTGATAATTTAACTAAAATCAAATTGAAGGCCAGTTTTGGTAGACTCAATATAGATGACAGAGTTATAGACGAGGTAGGTTGAATAGTTCCATATCCAACAATGTTACAAGCTGATCCATCAGCTACAATAATCGGAGAGGGTGCTTTGTGTGATTGAAAGCTAAAAAAAAATAGGATTACCTGTCATATGATTTGTGGCACCTGAATCAATCACCCATTTATTGATAAAGGAGATAAGACATGATTTATCTGACCCAGCAAAATGTACTAACTGAAGTGGTTATTGAGAGAATATAATAAACTCCTTAACCGAAACCAAAATTGTCTTACCCTTTTGCTTTGTAGCCATATTTCTTCCTTTGTAATTATTTGAGTTATATTTTCCAACTCAAATTCCCAAAAGAATACAGATGCCAACAAACAAACCAATAGCCAATACCAACGAAATGATTGCGGTCGAGATTCAAATACCAGATTTCAAACAAAGCAACAAGGAACAAAGGAACTGGCAATGAGGAACAACCATCCACAAAGCAATATTAATTGGATATTAAATTAGAAATCAGTAATCGCAGCAGAACAAACACAAGACCAAATCTGCAACAAAAGACTAGATCTAAGTGAAGAAGCTACAGGGAAAAATTAACCCAAAAGTGACGAAAAACCCTCCAAATAGTGATTCAACATCAGAGAATACTTGGGCTATGCTAGAAATGACGATCCAACACTGGGTAGTAACTAGGTAGTGAAATCCTTATAAATCGGCTACGCTATCATATACAATCCTATACATATTTGTTGCGACTCTGTAACAAAGTGAATTTTAGGTCTAGCTCATTCCCTTTTAAAATCTTCAATCATGGCTTCACTCCCAAGGACCGTGTTTTTCTGGAGGTCTAGAAGGACATGACCATACCATCTCAAATGACCTCTCATTTTATCCTTATGCGCTATATTAATCCAATGTTTAATGTGAATCATCAAATTTTGTCTAATTATATAGGATTGCACATCTCACTTAAAATTTGCAATTCTATGACACTCATATTGTAGATATATAGGACCTTAGAGGCCCAACATTCATTCCCATATAGCATCATCACCCTAACAACCATTCCCCTCTTTTATATATTATGGTAGAAGTTTTGGCGACCTAAGTTGCTCGGACTCTACAAAAATGTTGCCGCACCCGTGTCGGATCCTTTAGAAATACACTATTTTTGGAGGATCCGACACGCAACCGTAGACATTTTTTGAAGAGTCCGAGAAACTTAGTTGGCGACTTTTGCTTGTTTAGTTAGAGAAGAATTTTGATATTATTTTTACATGTTTTCCTAGCTTAAAGCTTCCTGATTTAAAAGTTTCCGGGTTAGGTTTTAGTATTTATTATTTGAGAAAAGACATCAAATACACCCTGAACTTGTCCCGAAAAGTCAATTTCACACACAAACTAATCCGACAACCTATTACGCCCACCCCTATACATGTCAAAAGTGAATTTAATACCGTCCTACAAGTTGATGTGGCACAAAAAATAAAAACAATTTAAAAAGAGGCGCATTTTGTTGAGCTTTTTTTCTTCTTTTTCTTTATAAAATACATATTTTTGGGATATCCCACTCCCTCCTCTTCTTCTTCTTCATCGTCACTCTAGCAAAGTACATTTTTGGGGGATATACTTTTCTGTTCACTTCTTTTCTTCCCGTCTTTCTCTATTTTTTTCCTCTTCTTCTTTGTGTTCCTCCATTTTCATCGGAATACCACCTTGACTACTGTATATCACCATCCCGTCCTTTCAGCTCTTTAATCAATTTAAAAAATTAAGCCCTAAATCTGTATATTTATCCCAGAAATGGTAAAGATCGTAATTAAAAAAATTTTACCTTCCAATCGTCAAACGGAAAAGAAGTCGTGATATTGTTTGGAATTATTCGAAGAGAACCAGGATAATGGATGATAGAAAGTAATAAAATATTTGAAATCTGAAAATAACGGGACTATGGTTGATTTTTACACCCACCTCTTCTATGAACTAATTCCGAATTTCGATTTTCTTTTTTAAACTTTTTAAAAAATAAAATATGGTGGTGGGTCTGTTGGTGGTGGGTAGCAAAAAAAGGAATTGAAGGTGGTGAAGAAGAATAAATTAACAGTGATAACGGTGGTGGCTGGCGAATAAGAAGAGGAATTGAAGGTGATATGGTGGTAATGGCCGCACATGGTTTTTTCGGTAAGATGAGAGATGGGTGGGGTGGATATAATTATGGAGAATTAAAATGGTTAATTAGGGATTAATTAGTGTAATATATAATATTCAAAAGAAAAGTAAACGAATAAAGAAAAGACAAGAAAAGTAATTGATGCATCCCTCCTTCTAGTATTAATAAATTTTCCGATCTTTAATGCTATATGCCCCCACCCTGCATTAAATGTTGTCTCTGGCACTATCAGGATTGATTAACATTCACCACTATACTAATATACCTTCAACCCATATCTGTTATTTAGTGAACAGAATATGGCTGCAAAACGATCTTGCAACCTCCATCTCTTAATTACTTCCCCCTAGTATCTTTGATGCCATATTTAATATCCCCACTATCCACTGCATTATATTAGCACTAAAAGGCACTCACCGCATCTGTTGTCTCCTCCTCTGCACCCATTCAAATCAGACTTCATTCCCTGTGACTGTTTTACATATTTAATATGATTTTAAAACCTGCCGCAAAGCAGATTTCTGTATCTCCCATATCTTCCCCAATGATATCATGTACTAAGTTTCTGATCAATCACCTACGGATGATTGAGAAGAAACAAGAAACGGTCTTGAAAGCCTATGAATTAGTTGCATAGCAGATTGTTTGCTCAAAAAATGAAAAGCTTAACTCCAAAGAAAATATGAATACCTCTGGTCTTTCATCAGCACTGAGATTTTGTAATAAAGAAAAAACTGAAAAGAGCAATTTGTCACGGTCAACAATATTCATTTGGAGTGCTTGGTCATTAACTTTCCCAGAGAAACTGTGACCCTGTTCTTCCTTCACTCCATTACCATCTGGAAGCAGATAAACATCCAGTTTTCATCTAGCAGTTAGAAGAGACAAAAGAACTAAGTACATTCGTTTAATAGGAGAGGAGAACCAACCTGTGGTTCTACCTGATTCTTTTTCTTCTTTTTGTCTATGCAGAAACCCCTTAACGATGAAATCAGTGGAAGTCCATAAAAGGCCAATTGCTGTCAAACTGATATTCAGTTCTGTATTCTGAGCACTATATGCCCCAGTCACATCAATGCATCTGCAAAGGAAATAACATTATTATATAATAGTACTTTACTGCTACTGGTTTTCTTTTGCTCATTCCTCGTTTTAAAGTTTGTTCCTTTGTGCCATCTGAGAGCCTCTCCAACGAGTTCCTCTTTTTTCTCATTTTAACACATAAACCACAGTTTCCATATTGATCACAGTTTCCAGAAATTATGCGCATGGTGTGCTCAAACGTACTGACGAAGCTGCAAAAACGAAGAGAAGAAATAGACAAAGTCGAGGAACATAAAGTAGCTTACACGTGAAGGCAGTCAGCAGGTACTGTTGAAAGGCCATCATTCATGATGACACGAAGATTCTGCGAAACAATTACACCAGTCAATCCACATTAATATAGATGTAAACTAAAGCTTCGTGTTCAAGAATGTAGCACCATTCACAGTATAAACATTGAGAAGGTAGAACATAACCAATACGGATTGTTGCATCAGTGAGCAACCATCAATTATGTGAAGCACTCTGTCCAACCCATTCATATTTATTTATTTTTTGATAGAGTAACAACTTGAACTTCTATTTCCAAAAAAAACAAACCTGCCACAACATGTT
Source organism: Capsicum annuum (assembly GCF_002878395.1). Classification (NCBI taxonomy): domain Eukaryota; kingdom Viridiplantae; phylum Streptophyta; class Magnoliopsida; order Solanales; family Solanaceae; genus Capsicum; species Capsicum annuum. The sequence goes on along the minus strand of NC_061120.1, from coordinate 53,819,542 downwards.
ACAGGTTCCTAATTACAATAGAGAAAGAGTATACATGAAGATCTTCAACCCTATAGCAAATATTACAAAGAGCCTAAAACATTCATAACTCTAGATCTTCCATATACTCCTGCTTACACCAAAAATGAAACAACACCAAGCATTTCATCTTCAACTTCTGGATAGTGTTGCTCTTGTTCTGAAAACATCTAAGGTTTCTTTCTTGCAACACTGACCACCATAAACAAGCAGGATTGATTTTCCATCTATCTTTATCTCCAGAGATGTTGGCATAACTACTCCATATCTTCAGGGTCTGTGTTACTCTCCTTGGCATCACCCAGTTCAGTCCCTTCACATTGATGAAAAGATCCCACAAAAGATTGGTAATCCTACAGTGAAGAAACAGGTGAGTAACAGTCTCAGTCTCTTCCCCACAGAGGAAACATCTAGGACTCAAATGGAAACCCCTCTTCATGAGGTTTTCCTGAGTCAAAACAGCCAGTTTAGCAAGTAACCTGTAAAACAAGACACTTTATAGGGAATTTTGGGTTTCCAAATCAGTTTCCAGGGCCACCCATTGATCAGACTAATACAAGGATTGAACTTCTTGTAAGCCCTTCTGACACTGAAACTACCTTGCTTGTGACGCTGCCTTTCCAAACAGTCTTGGACAGTACTATCACCTCTGCACTGTTCCAAAGTTCTATAGAAATCTACTAATCTGTGGATCTCCCGATCATTTAAAGACCTTCTATAGCTCAAATTTCATCCTTGGTTTGACCAGACCTCTTCCACGGAGGCCCTCTGCTATTGGTTGATGTTAAATATATCTGGATAAAGGTCTTTCAAAGAGCCCTATTCCAGTCAACTATCTTCCCAGAAGGATAACTTCACACCATTTCTAATCTTGATTCTACAGTTTCCTCTTAGCTTTGGCTAGAGATTTCTTATGGATCTCCAAAGACTAGTTCCATAAGTGCCGGTAACCATTTTAGAACACCAGTGGTCTTCTATTTCATATTTTAACTGGATTAGCTCCTTCCACGGAGCTTGTTCATTTGATGCTAACCTCCAAAGCCATTTCATCAATAAATAATGGTTTAGATTTTTCAATTTCTCACCCCATACCTCCAGCATGTTTGCTCCCAATCAAAACCTTCTATTTAACCAAATGGAATATTTGGGTCTCACTGCTTCCTTCCCAAAGAAAGTTTCTTCTCATAGCATCCAGTCTATCAATAACATAACCAGGAATATGAAAAGGGACATCATGTAGGTGGGTATAGAATTCAGGACAATATTGATTAGTGTTAGTTTTCCCCCAAGGACAGGTATTGACTCTTCCAATTCACCAATCTTTTTTCACATTTTTCAATCACCCCATTCCAAAAACTCATAGACCCACTTTTAGCTCCAAGAGGCATCCCCAAATACGCAGCAGGAAGGTCACCAATTCTTCCACCAAGGATCCTGGCCAGAGATGGTAGATTAGGAACTACATTAACCGGATAATAGAAACTCTTGTTCCAGCTAATATGAAGTCCAGATTTGCTTCAAAAAGAATAAAAACTACTCTCAGAATCCTCAATTTTCACTGTTGGCATCGCAGAAGATGAAAGTATTCGGCCGTGTATTGTAAATGTGTGATCTCCAATTCAAATCCAACTCTATTTGATACTCTGAAGCCCTTTAACCAAAGGTTTTCTTAAGCAATCTTCAACATCTCATTTAGTCCTTTCATAGCAATGATGAAAAGAAAAGGAGATAGCGGGTCACCTCGTCTTAAATCTCTCTGAACCCAGAAAAAGCCGGTAGGAGAGCCATTAATAAGAACTGAAAAGTTGGGAGTTGTAATGCAGAACTTCATCCATCTTAGCCATCCGCCGCCAAAACCTCTTCTAGAGAGGGTTTCCAACAAAACTGCCAATTAAGGTGATCGTATGCCTTCTGTATGTCCAGCTAGCAATACCTGGAGCATTGCTTCTGATTCTAGAATCTACACATTCATTTGCCATGGGGATAGCATCCATTATTTGTCTTCCTTTAATAAAGGCCAATTGTTGAGTCTCCACAAACTTGTGCATCACCTTTTTGAGTCTTTCAGTGAGGAGTTTGGGGATGATCTTATACATACTACCAATTAGTCTGATTGGTCTGAAATCAGTGAGCTCCTTTGCATGCACCTTTTTGGGAATTAAAGCAACAAAAAGAGTCGGAAGTTTTTCTCAAAAACATATCTCTCATGGAAATTCCTAATAGCAACAATCACCTCCACACCTACTACCTCCAAGCAATGAATATAGAAGGCCATGGTATAGCCATCAGGCCCAGGAGCTTTGCCTCCAGCACAAAGCTTCATACTATCCCATATCTCTTGCTCCTCAAACTCCTTTTGTCCTCAAAACTCCTTTTGTAGAATAAGATTATCTTCTTCAGAAATTTTGTGCCCCTCCCTGCACCCACCTGAAGGTCTCCATGTCTCAGTTTCAGTATATCATTTTTGGTAGAAGTCCACTATTTCTATCTTTATAGCTTCAGGATCTGTGACAGTTTCCCCACCCACATTTAGCTCTCAATATTGTTATACGCCCATTCATTTTTATAAAGCAGTTCTATAGATGTGGGAGAAATTCTTGAAAGCAAGAAGTATACTAACAGATAAAGAACCTATACAAACAATGGTTCTCTACAAAATACAACAAATTTTCCATACAGATAGGTACCTCATGGGTGCATCAAAAAGCAATTATAAAGAAGAGGCTATTCTTTAACTGTACAAAGTAGTCCCAACTCCATCAAAAGCTCCTTATTAATCTCCTCCTATCGGACCCAAAATGAAGCAAGTAGGAGCGATAGCAATATACTCCCTCCGTCCAATTTTATGTGTCATAGTTTGACAAGGAACGGAGTTTAAAAAATAAGGAAAGACTTGATGATGTCAACCATATTGTCCCTATTAAAAAAATGTACTATTATTATCTTTAATTAAGTAGGTGGGACCAATATCGATAAAAGTGGAATTATGTGTTTAAATAGTTACCAAATAAGGAAAGGTGACATTCTTTTGGGGACGGACAAAAAAGGAAATGACGACACATAAAACAGGACAGAGGGAGTAATTGAGATTATATGTACTGAACATAAATTAAACATTCATAAAAAGGGAAATTAGTACACCACCCATCTTCATAAATTAAACATTCAAGTAGTATTTCAGAAAAGATGAAAGGGTAATCATTTTGGGTCGAGATTTTTAATTTCCCCCAAAATGCCTTTAAAAGATATAGGACAATAAAAAGGAAATTTAGTCAAAGAATGAGAAGAATCTGGAAAATGAGAAATATCAAGTTGTACTTAATATTTGGTTTGTTTGGTAAACCTCTACCCAAGATCCACAATCCACCAAATGCAAACATAGTCCGGGTCACTAAATATTTCCTAATGATAATTTTCAAAGAGATCCCCAGAGACTACATCAACAATCCTCTTTTTTGTATTGGAAAAAAGAACAAAATTGTCTGGTGGATGACCTGTTACTTGAGCTGGCTTGAGTCGATCAACATTAAGCAAAATAAATGGAGAGCAGGTTGAGAAAAATTCGACCAGGCTCGCATATCTCATGCGATGGCCTAGATCACTTGCACCCTAAATTTTGATGAATGTTTAGGATTGTCACCTGAAATCCAAGAGTAACGAGATCCTTCTCAGCCGCATCTGCTACAGACCTGAAAGCATCATTCCAAGATTTTAGAGTTCTCTTAAATGGAAAAATCTATGGCTCTAAAGACCAAAAGCAATTTGAAATACTGGATGAGCACCTTAACAATTCAAGAATATTAGGCCAGCTATAATGGAGCTTTTCCCCATGTCTCTGAGAAAATATACATCATCAAAAAGATAGAAAGAGTAGTGAGAGAGGATTACAAGAAGAGAGTTCTGCATCTCTGTATCAATGCTATGGAGTATATTAGTAACTTGGATCACATTACCTCTAAAACGTGAAGAAGAATTTTCAGAGATGCAGCACGAACATCAATGTTTTGAGCTGAAGAAAATAGCACTTTCAGTGGAGATATGACAACACACTCCAGTGACCTCAACTCTGTATTCTCAGTTTGTACCTAGAGAGTTTGTCAAGGTTAATTTGTCAAGGTTAAGGAATACTACCACCTTGCATGCAAAAACTCATGAACTCTCAATGGAAGGTTAATTCTCACATCATCGAATGCTCCCCGGAGCTTGGATGATGCACATTCCTGGAACTCATTAGATCCTAAAACAGCAGAAATAGATTGATCCATTGCATTCAGTGCAATAATTCTCACATGTTGATTTGAACTATCAGTAAGCTACAAAAACAAGAAGATATTAGAAAAATATATAATAAGTGCAACCATAATATTTTATGAAATTTGGGCTTAGATTACCTCAATAAAGTGGCCAATTACTTCATCCCACAATGGCCACACCCCTGTTATAGAATACGATCATAATTTAGCCATAGCAACGAGCAATAAAAGAAAAGAAAAAAATTTAATGTTCACAAACCATACCTTTTTTTTCAAGTAAGGCTTTTCATTGATAATAACAAGGCCATCTTGGTTGTACACGAGATAAACCAAAAGAGAGGCCTACAAAATATGGTTCTCGTGAAAAGACACCCATCCTCTATACAAACAGGAACTACATGGGTGTACCAAAGACAATAAGGGATAGGAGACTACTTCTCAATTGAGCAAAGCTCATCTCCACCTCTTCAAAAACTCTCCTATCACCCTCTTTCCAAACGACCAACATTAGAGCTTGAGGAGTAACATTCGCCTCCTTTCCCTAGCTTGACTCTCTAGCTGAATATCAACTCCTTCACGGATCTTGGTATTACACAAGTGACGTCAAACCATGTAAGCATATCTACCCCTTACCCCTAAACGTGTGGCTAATTTGCAATGTAACAGAATATGATTCACATCACATCCTCACCAGTCTCCTTACATAGGAAACACCAACTCATGTAGACAACCTTTCGCTAACAGTTCCGAAGTAGCAAGACGAGTGAATGAAGGCGTTGTGAGCAGTAGTGAATACTTTTTCCATGGCTCCGATGGAAACGTTCCATTTGTCACTATAGACTGAACACATCAAAATCACCCCTTTAGTAGCTAACCACATGAAGAAGCACACCTTCCTCGACACCTTTGATATCCATTCCGCACCATATGGGAAAAATATCATCCTCCTTCACCAAAAGCTTCTCATAGGACTTGAGAGTTGGAAGTTTCTCTTGCACCTCAAATCCCAAAAAGTCCCATCCATTTGTGTCCTCCTAACTTGTTGAACAGATAATTTCCTTTGGCATGAAACCTTATAAATTACAGGGAATTAACTTCCACAACGCTTTTGCTCCCAAAAACTAACTCTGCTCCCCTCCCCAACCTAAAAGTAGTGTCATCAACGAAAGAATTCCACTCCTCCACTATATTCCTCCACACACCAAACCTGAAAGGAGTATTGATCACATTTGTTCTCCTTCCCCCTACCATTTCTTCATATTTTTCCGTTATCACCCATGAAGATTCCCCTCCACCCCAAATCTCTACAATAATTTACCCATAATAGTTTTTTTGAAAGTCTTCAAGTCTTTAACCCCATGTTCTCCCCACCATTTAGGAGATGTCCTAGACTCCCATCAAACTAACTAAAACTACTTTCTGTCTGTCGCATCACGAAGAAAATTTTTTTGCAACTCTCTATCTTATCTATAACCTAGGCAGGTGTGTTGTATAAGGACGTGTAATATGTAGGGATACTTGATAACGTTCTCTTAACAAGCACTTATTTGCCTCCTTTGGACAAGTATCTTTTCTGCCAACAACTTCACCTCTAGAAGACCAGATTCTCAATGGTCCAATCCTAGCTCGACGTGCCCAAATGTAATCCTAGGTAGGTAGTAAGGAGAGTCCCTATCCTGCACTGCAAAACTTGGGCAAGCATGTCCATATTATCTACCACCAACCGGCATGATCTCACATTTACTGAACGTAATTTTAAGCCCTGGAACCAAGTTAACACTTGTCCAACGTAGTCCAGCTGGATCCCATTAGCATCATCAAACATCCAAAGTATCATCTATAAATAAGAAATGGGTGACCGACATGGTTCCACCACCACTAAACAAAGTCTTGAAATGATCTCCCAAAAGAGCTAGGTCTATCATCTTACTCACAAGCTTCCATCACCAAGACGAAAAGCATAGGTGATAAGGGATTCCCCTGCCTCAAACCCCTCGTGCTAAAACGCCACATGGATTGCCATTCACCAAAACCGAGTATCTCACAAAAGAGATGCAAAAACTGACTCATTTCTTCCATTTCTCCCCAAAACACATCTTCAACAAAATGAAATCTAAGAACTTCTAATTACATGGTCATAAGACTTCTCAAGATCTAGCTTGCACAAAATACACGACACACATTTTTTCATTCTCGAACCTACGACTTCATTAGCCACCAAAGTTTCAAACATGATATGTCTTTCTTTGACAAAAGCATTTTGTGATGAAGAAACAATCTAGTCCAAAACTCTCTTAAGTCTATTAGAAAGCACCTTAGAAATAATCTTATATATATTTCTCACTAGACTAATAGGTATGTAGTCCCCGATGCTAGAAGGACCTTCCTCTACAATATAATAGAAACACCCCCCCCCCCCCAAAATTAGGCCTCTAGTCTGCTTTATCTTGAATAACTGTTCATAGAAATGAACAATAGCTCCCTCTACTTCCTCTTTTCCTTCCTATGTTCTCTCCAACCTCTACGGTCGCAATTAGACTCCTCCTCCTTCTTCACAGCCTACTTCCCTTCTCCCTCACCTTCAGTGTCATGGCCAACCAATAATTTTCTATCAATACCAATTAGATCGGTACTTGGGGATTTTTCTCCAGATACTGCACCGGATTTTCAGTTCGAACATGTCCTTTCTTTTCATAAATACCTTTCTCTTCTCAAAAATCAATAAAAAAAGGGGGGGAGGGGTTGAAAAGTTGGAGAAGAGAGCTCCCACATAGGAAAGCTCCTTAAAGATATCTTATAGCCTCTCGAATACAGATGTGAACGGCTACGTACCGATTCACGAGACTCTACTAGACGCCCCGTTCTTACATTGATGAGACCAATGAACCTGGTTGCTCTGATACCTATTTGTCATGACCCAAAAACCAAGGGTCATGATGGCACTTTACAAAATAAGGAAAGATGACATTTTTTTTAGACGAACCCAAAAAAAAAATGGCAACACATGAAATAAGGAGGGATAAAAAAGAAAAAGGTAAAATGTCATTATAACTATTGACCAATAAAAACTAAAAATAGGTGAAAGCATAGGGATAATATACTATGGAATTTCATATTTTTTCTCCAAAGAGTACTTGTTTACCTTTCTCATAGTAGTAACCTTTCTTATAATAATATTTATAGTGTCTGTTTACACGGTATATTTTGGACGGCTATCGCCTTGGTGTCTTTAGCCATTTCCTTGCTACATGGGGCTAACATGGATCAGGGCCCTTCTGACAGGGGGAGCCGGACCCATACAGTCTGTGGATGCCTTTAGGTCGATACGAGCTACAGAGTTGAGGACTAAATCTTTAAATGGTCATGTTTCATTTCATAGACCTGATTGAAACATAAAATTGAAATAATAATAATGAGAGGCTTTTGTCCGTTGATAGTCATCTTACATGTCTCCTACGCTACGCTCCCAACTAAATCAATCGGTTTGTCTTGATTTATTGAACAGGTGCCTTGTGGAACATGTTTTATGGAATTTCACTCTTTATTCCATATTTCTTTTCTTAGCGATTGAATTCAGGTATAGAGAGGAATATTCAATAAAAACCCTTTGTCCGATAGGTACTCTCAAATCAAATACATCGTGGCACCACATCTTAGGCAGAAGAATACGGTGAGAAGGACCACGGAAACTCCTCTTTCTCTTCTTTTATAAAATTGATTTCACGCACTCAACAGTAAGTGAATTTCACTTGTTGTGACACATATGTATGAGATGATTAATAGGTATACAGTTTTTTAAGATGGAGTGTCTAATAGGTAAAAGGTTGGGTTGAGGTATCTGTGAATTCTACGGACGGCTCTAAGGGGTCGTCAGTGACTTAAGCCCATCTTTTATTTTGGATTTCCGACATATATCCTAGTCTTCAACTATCAGGCCAACTCATGTGTATTGGGTAATCATGATTGTGAATAAGAAAATAATTTAGAAAGTTATAACGGGTGAACAAGAAATCAATTTAGAAAGCTATAAGGGGTGAAGTCTGAACATTCCCACAGTAGGCTCTTCGAGAGATATGTCTCATAGCTCATGTAAACTTTATTTTGGTTCTTGTTAGTCTAATAATAATCTAGAAACAAAAATGTGAAACAACTGCATATTCCACAGAATTATGCATGTTCTGAGAAATATAGGTGAAGAATATTATTGAATTGTTGTAACAACTTTATTACACTGAGACCCTACGTATAGACACGGCATTCGAATCCTTTTCCAAATAGGACACTACATTGCAATCCTTTTCATAGTAGGATTCGATATACTATTCCTACTCATATTCTACCCTATTGAGAAAGAGAATTATATAGGTCGGGTTGGAATGAAGGCACGACCCTACTGTGAAATAGAAATTATATGGGCAGGGTCGTAATGACAACACGACCCTACTGAAAAATAGAAATTATATAGGTAGGGTCAAAGTGATGGCACGACCCTATTAAAAAAGAGAAATTATATGGGATGGGTCGGAATGACGACACAACCCTACTGTAAAAGAGAAATTAGGAGTACAAGTCGAAATGACGGCACAACCCTACATGGTATCGGAGCCTCTACGATCTTGGTAGAGAATCAAAGAGCTTCCGCTGCCGGCGGGCGGCTATAACCCATATATGCCGCCCGTCTGGCCAATGATCATGCTACCAAAAGATTGGGCCACCGTGCTTCTCTTCGATGAGATGATCATTGGTCAGATGGGTGCATATATGGGTTATAGCCGCCCGACAACGCAAAACTCTACCAAATTGCACAGGCTCAGACACCATATCAGAAATATAGATGAAGAACATTATTGAATTGTTGTAACTACTTTATTAGACTGTGACCCTATTTATAGACACTACACATTCTAATCCTTTTCCAAATACGACACTACATTACAATCGTTTTCTAAGTAGGATTCTATATACTATTCTTATTCCTACTCATATTCTAACACACGTACTTACTAAATAATATTATCATTGCATTCAAGTTATCACCACTTTAAAATTGAATGGTCCACGTTTTCCAAAAGCTTAAAGTATTACAAAAAATACACTTCTTTATTTAATCATCATACATTCAACAACCAAGATAGTGATAGAGAAGTCAAAATCATTTACATCTTACCAGATAGCTAAAATATATGATCTTATAGCATTTCAACTACAATACATCAAACAATTTCAGAAGAATAAATAAACTAATAAATAAGTGAGATATTATACTTGATGGCACCTTCCAAAATATTGAAACAGATAGTAGTAATTCAGACCATAAAGTGCATGTTTGATGGCTACTTTCACCTTAATGTGTAACAACAGCAAAGGAAACAACAAACATGGGGAACATAGTGGTCAGGACATACTGTGCACGTTATTGACTAGGATTGATAACATTCTTTCTACTGAGAAGCTGATGCTTCCACTTTTTTGAGTTGATGCTGATCCAAAGCCACTCATAGCTGCGGACATACACTGATGTGACAACTGACGTAGAGCAGAAAGCAGTGACTTGACCGCAGATACATGCATCAGAGCTGAGCTCTCAAACAGCTACATAAACAAGTGAAATTTTATCTTTATATACAAATAAATAATAAGTTAACGTTGAAAATGAGAAGAAAAGGGGAACTTGAGCACCTGAGAATTTAGGGAAGAAAGAATATGAAAATCACTATATTGACCAGAAGAATCTCTCGTGAGCTTTGGCACAGCTGTGGAGACCTCCTGCATCACGGTATTTATGAGTATAAATCAGTAGATTGTTCAACTTTTAATGGTGACAAATACAGATTAAGCCTTCATGATAAGGAGAACTAAAAAAATTCTACAGGCTCGAGTTGTAAATTAACTCATACAATATGCTTATTGGCTACTACGTTATTTCCAGAATTCATTCGCTTCTTACTCAGAATTGTTTGCTCTAATAATAGAGAGAAAACATAGATAAGAAAAAACTTGACCTTTTCCTTTTCTCTCCCAAGCATTTTCCCTAGGTAACTTTTTTGAGAGGCCTCTATACTCCTTTTAACAGCAATATTAGATCACCGGATTTTCCTTTACTTTCTTTTCTCTGTCTTTGTCCCAGTAACCTTTTCAAAGTATAATAGGCTTTATTTCAGATCGGGGGACAAGACATACGACGTTACTATGTACTCATCAGAGTCAGAATTTCGGTTCGATTGGGTGGAAAATGCCAGAAGCTCTATTAGAAGGCCAACTCTGAGTAAAGGATCCTTACTCTGGATTTGCCGGATAATAAGGGATGCATCAGAAAATATGCTGAAGAACTTTAAAGCATGGAGGTGCAGAGACTTGTCCACCGACATTTATTTTTCTCAAAAGTTCAGCAAGTATGGGAGGTTCAAATAGAGTTGTGATCATCATTCAGAAAGTTCATTTATTGAGGGATGGGGACTGTTAGCTATGAAGATTGAAGAATTTATTACAGTGAAAACTAGCACTCGAGGTACATTATTATGAATGGAGTTACAACAGAGAAACTATTAAAGGAGAAAGGCAGCTTCAAAGATGCTCTTCATAAAAGCAAATGGATATTAAATGAGACTGAAATTGCAGTGGAGAAGAACCAGCTCTTTGTGAAATCTTAGGAGGATGATAAAGATCTCTTGCAAAGCTCTCTAGTTGGTTGCCTATGTGGTGGGGATGAAACCCCTACTCGCAATGATGTGAGGAGATGGGATCAGCAGACATGGAAAGGGACTCAGACCACTCAAGTCCATGACATAAATGGTTTCCTTTTTCTCTGGGTTTCAATTGAGGAAAGCAGTTGAACAAATTCTTATATGGGTGACTACAGGAGACAGGAGGTCAGCTTGAAACTCGACTGGTGGTCTTCGACGAAGGCCTCCTTCCCGATCCAAGTTTGACTGGTTTTGGATTAGAGTATATGAACTTCCTTTACACATATAGTCCATGAAAGTCATGAAAGAGATGGGTGACACATGGGGAGGCTGGTTAGAAAATGAAGAAGAAACAAAGCTTAAAAACCACTTGTGATGGGCGTGCAGTAGGATTAGGGGTTCGAAGGACTAGATAACTTTGTCTATTGATGTCAATGATGGGCCTTTAATTTTCTCACCGACGATATGGGTTGAGTCACCGGCATTGTACCAGATATAGGTGACAGCTGCTAATTGAAGGAAAAGGGGAGTATCAGAAGATAAAGCTCGAGGAAAGCATGAGCAGACTTTTCACAAAAAGGTAAAGAGCTGAAGATTTTTATCCAACAGATATTGTTGTGTTGGATACTCAGCAAGAAGTGATGGAGACAGGCCACGTAGCAAGTAGTGCTGAGTTGTCAAATTTAGGACCCGTTTGGCCATAGATATTGCAAGTAGCTTTTAGGAATATTCTTGGCATATTTTGCATGGCCATACAAAAAAATTTAGTAAGAACCCCAACATCCCAAAAACTAGGAAAAAGAGGTTTGTAGGCCAAAATCTAGTTTTTGGGTTCTTCTAAAAATTTTAGACCCAAACTTATATATTTTATTTAAAAGCCCATCAATTATGACTTCAACTATAATTCTATCTACCCAACCCCTCATTAAACGCATTTTTATTAAAGAGATTGTCGTGAAATATGGGAAGATTATATTAAAGAATATCTAGTTACCACCGTTGTTATTATTTGTTTTTTGCATCAATGGATTTCTGTAATTAATTGTAATTTGACAAATTAGAATAGTTGGTAATTGTATAAGTAGTTTTATCAAAATATCGTGTGATGAGTTTTGCATAATGTATTATCTAGTTCATTATAAAAATGATAATTTTGTGTCAAACTTATGGGTATTTAAAAGTTTTTAGTACTTATGGGTATAAATCATGTTTCATGTTTTTATAAAAAGAGTGGAATATGATTCCCAAAAAAATATGGCCGAACACTGAAACTTCACCAAAACTGGTTTGCCAAAAATATTTGGGAATCTATGGCCAAACGCTAGCTTAAAAGAGCCTGTGGGGCCAAAACCAACTCTTTTAAACTCACCATTGCTACCATATCTAGACCAGTCAAAAAACTCTCTTGGGCCTGCTCTACTTCTAGCCCCCATTTATTGAGCTCATCAATGTAGCCCAAAGTCCATCTATTTTGCCATCAAAATTCACATCGATTTTGGAGGCCTTGGAAACATTCATTGTGATGGCGAAGATTCCAAGTCTGGACTCTGAGCACGAAGACAATTTGGTGCTTGAAGATAATTCATTGCAGAATTTCCTATCCCTATCTTCAGGAGAGGATAATGAAATTTTGACTCTTAATGGGGATGCCTAGGCTAAGGAGAGAGGTTCCTGGAATTATGTGCAAACTGGAAATAGATAAGGCCTAGACCATTTTAGCTGGAACTCTCTGCTCAACATCCTCAGGAAAATGGGTTCTGGTAAGAGGTGGGTGAGATAGATCAGGTTTTGCATCAAGAAAGTCAGGTTCTCAATCACTGTAAATGGGGAACCTTTTGGTTTCTTTCACTCAGGAAGGGGAGGAATGGGGCACGGACAAGGAAATCCTTTATCTTCTTTTTTGTTTATCCTAGATGAGACTCGAGGGGGTGTGAATGACAAATTAGAGGTGTGGAGGCAAACTCTTGAGTCTAAAGGGTTCAGGGTGAGCAGAAGCAAGACAGAGTATGTGGAATGCAAGTTTAATGACGTGAGGCGGGAGAATGAGGTAGTAGTGAAGCTGGAATCACAGGAGGTAGGTAAGAGGGATAGTTTCAAGTATCTCGGGTCCGTGATCCAGAGTAACGGTGAGATTAACGAGGATGTCTCGCACCGTATTGGGGCAGGATGGATGAAGTGGAAGCTCGCGTCGGGGGTGTTGTGTGATAAGAAGGTGCCGCCCAAGCTGAAAGGCAAATTCTACAGGGTGGTAGTCCGTCCGGCCATGTTGTATGGAGCGGAGTGTTGGCCAGTTAAGAACTCCCACATCCAAAAAATGAAGGTGGCAGAAATGCGGATGTTGCACTGGATGTGTGGGCTGACTAGAGGGGATAGAGTTCGGAATGAGACTATCCGGGAGAAGGTTGGTGTGACTCCAGTGGAGTGCAAGATGCGGGAAGCCCGATTGAGATGGTTCGGACACGTGAAGAGGAGGGGCATGGATGCCCCGGTTCGTAGGTGTGAGAGGCTAGCGTTGGATGGTTTTAGGCGGGGTAGGGGTAGGCCGAAGAAGTACTGGGGTGAGGTGATTAGGCGGGACATGGAGCAGTTACAGCTCACCGAGGACATGACCCTAGATAGGAAGGTCCGGAGGACGCGAATTAGGGCAGAAGACTAGGGCCGGTTTGGGTCGCTAGTGTAGGGAATTACTTGGTGGGGGTTTTATTCTTGTTATGATTCCGTGTTCCATGTTTTATTACGAATCTGGGTGCTTTCCACTGTTTTCTAATACTTATGGGTGCTGCATTTATATTATGTAATCTAGTTCTGTGCTTTACTATGAGTTTGTGTGGTATCTCGTGACTTGAGCCGGGGGTCTATCGGAAACAGCCTTTCTACTTCTTTAAAGGTAGAGGTATGGACTGCGTACATCTTACCCCCCAGACCCCACTAGGTGGGAATACACTGGGTTTGTTGTTGTTGTAATTATGGAGGGTTTTGACAGTGAGATGCGAATTGCCCCTCAGATCAGATGGGTGACAAACTTCAAGTTAGCAAGCCAGGAAGAAGACAATATGGTAATCGTCATTTAGTCTATGTAAATGACACACTTTAGTGAACCTAAGGCTAAACAAACCATGTATATCAGAATGATTCTGGTTATTTTTGAAGCTTGTTCTGGATTAAGTGTGAATTGGTGAAAGAGCAACCTTTTCCCCATTAAGGAAGTTCCTAATATCCAAAGCGTGGCTGGCATTTTAGGGTGTAGGGCGGAGACTGCCAGCTTTCTATCTTGGGATGCCTCTGAGACACAGAGACAACACACAAGGCAGTGCAAATTTGTGACGGAATCATAGAGAAGCCATAGAACAAATTCGCAAGGTGGAAGGCCCAATATCTCTCTTTAGGGTGTAGACTCGCACTGATCAACTTTGTTCTAGATTCATTGCCTACTTATAAGATATCATTGCTTACAATTTCTGGGGTAAGGCAACAAAGATGGCAATCTGTGATGGAAAACAGTCCAACTTAGCATGAAACAAGGGAGGTGGGTATCAAAACTTGAGGATACACAGTAATAGTTGGTTGATGAAGTAGTTATCGAGGTATAATGAAGAACTATCTCTACTTAGGGATGCAATCGAGTGTAAATATGGACAACAAAGATGGCAAGGGATGTTTGGTTAGATCAAGTTTCCATGGAGGACTCTTATCCTGATTTATTCTCCATATGCTCTAACAAGAATGAAACAGTGAATGACTGCTAGTCTCCTCCAGGATAGAACCTACATTTTAGGAGAAATTTAAATGTCTGGGAGATAGAAAGAGTGGCCAAGCTCTTGATAGATACTGATACAGTTAATTTGGCTGACACTATCACATGGAGACACAACAGTGATGGATTTTTCACTGTCAACAGGCCTCACATGAGAGTTCTCAAGGGTGGTGCCGAGCATTACTAGGTTCTATGGAGGAATATATGGGAAAACAAAGCACCTACCGAGGTAAAATGCTTGTCTTGGTTAGTTGCCAAAAGGGTCTGCCTTACTCAGAAGGTATTACAGAAAAAAGGTCTACCACTTGTTCCCAAAAGTTTCCTGTGTACGGAAGCTATAGAAACAAAAAATTACCTCTTTCTAGATTGCCGATTCACCACCCAAAATCTGAGCAATCTTTTTTAGTCTTACTAAAGTGAATTGGACAATGCCAGAACTGAGCTGCTTGGATTAGAATACAGGGAAGTAAGCGCCAAAAGAAATGGAGGAGGATAATTCCATCATGTTTTGAAGATAAGTCCAATTCCATTCAGAAAGTAAAGTAGTATTGTATCTTATCTC
The DNA here is from genome assembly GCF_002878395.1 of Capsicum annuum. NCBI lineage: Eukaryota > Viridiplantae > Streptophyta > Magnoliopsida > Solanales > Solanaceae > Capsicum > Capsicum annuum. The sequence continues at coordinate 53,804,272 of NC_061120.1, read as the reverse complement.
TTTACGTTTGGTGAAAAGAACAATGTACAAACCCCACTTGTGGGATCACACTGGGTATGTTGTTATGTTGTTATGTAAAGAACAATGTATAGAAATGTAGATGTGATTATAGATTTATCAGGATCTTGTCTTTTGTTCGTTTTTGGCGGTCTCCAGCATATCATACTCCTTAATACTAAGGAATAAAACATTACCAGTTTCCAAAAAAAAAAAAAATATACAGAGAACCTTAGAGCTACCGAAATCTGCTGTTCTTTCCCATCTTAATTGACATTATATCATTCTATTTATCTTTTCCATATTTTACTCATAATTAGACTACAAGCCATGAAATAGCCCATGAAAAGCAAAACAGGACAAAGACCAAAAGGAAATTAAGTAAACATTAGGAACTACAATTTCCTACTAGATTTTCATTGATTAATCCTAAGCTTTTCTATACTACAGTGTAACTTTTTAAGGGAACTAGCCTACCATTGTTGAAGAAGGTCAATTTATTTTAAATTGTTCTCCAAAAGGCAAAAACTATAACCCAAGTGCAACTAGCCCTTTCTTTTGATGACACCCAACGCTACCTGTGTAGTTGCATGTGGAGAATGAATAGCTCGGTCAAGAGAAGCCAGAGTCTCCAGTACCTGTACATATTTAGAGAGAGCAAATACTAAGAGCATATAGTTTTAAGCTTCCGGTAGATGCAGAAAGTGGACCAACTCACCAAACTCCATGAAGGACCTAAAACATTATGCAGCCGATGAGATATGTTGAATAGTGTTCTTAGTGCCTGAGATACAGAAGCATTAATAATAAAATCATAAGTTGCTCACAAACCATATATCATTAAATAAAATTGGTCCTCCAAAAGCAAACTGTAAAAGAATTTTTGCAATGGATACTACAAACACGACAAACAACAAAAACCTGCACATTCTTAGACGTAAGAACAACAGTTTCCCTTGGCTCAAGCAATGCCTCTGACCGCTTAGACCCAGGAGATTGCATCACACTGTAGATTGTTAATGAGCACGTTAATCCAACAAATAGCACATAAATTTTCAAAGAAAAATTAAATATCATCGTACATCATCCTAATTTAATCCAGCTTAATGTGTGCCAACCAAAAATATAAATAAATAACCACTTCTCCATGAACTTGTGCATTTAGTTGAGCAGCTGAAGCCTTTGGGCTACAGAGTGAAACTCCTTAGTGTAGGTTCCGATAAATCATTACATTAACTGTTTCTCTACAAACATAGGAGAGGGAGAGGATAGTTCATCATTATCTTTAGTAACTCGGCTACCTACACAGTTACTGAGGGGTTCAGTGGATGGAATATGATAAATGTTTTCAGATTAGAACACTAGGCCCTCTGGAAATAAAAGCAAAAATTTTATTTTCTGATTTTTTATTATAAAGAAAAGTATCTACCTATGGTAGGAAGGATAAATAATATCCAGGTTAAGATAGGAGAATATGAAAAGTATCACTGCAACAGGAAAGCTCTTCAATATCAGCTTTCCTATACAATAGCAGTTCTTTAATTGCATATTATGAGGATTGATTATGGGGAACACTACGACTGTCCTAACTTACACACCAATTTATTTTTATTTTGATAAAGGTAAAGTTAACTTACACACCAAATTTTTTTATTTTTTTATTTTTTTTGGAAACTGGTAACATTTGTATTAAAATTAGTACTTGGGTAGTACTGGAAAACCCATTTTTACAAAAGAGGGAGGTATAAAAACTTCTGTGAATTGGAAGAGAAATAAGAGAAAACTCAGATTGATTATTCCTCAAGCTATTGGGGTTTAAATAGCTTAGATGCCCTCAAAGGAAAGGAAATCAATACCTAATTAGACAAATCAATATCTAATTAATACCTAATTATAACAGAAGTAAATCAAGCTACCTACTATATTTATATATGCTATAGAATATTCATAGGATTCTAACACTCTCCCTCAAGCTCAAGCTGGTGCAAACAAATTATATGTACCAAGCTTGTTACATAAATGACTCATTCTAGGACCGGCTAGGGACTTGGTGAATATGACTGCAAGTTGATCATTTGACCGCACGAATTTCTCTGACAAAATGACAATCATTCTCTACGTGGGTCCTCTGGTGACTTCATATCACATAAGAGTTCCATTTCTTTAGTATCTCCAAATTTCAACTCCTGCAGTAGTCATTCTCTATGTGCTTGATCCATGTGAGTTCACATGTTGTCACCACCATAGCCCGATATTTTGCTTCTGCACTAGATCTAGCAACCACATTTTGTTTCTTACTTTTCCAAGACACCAAATTTACCCCAACTAGAACACAGTATCCAGAAGTGAATCGTGTCTATCAAAGGGTGACCCTGCCCAATCTGCATCTAAATATCCAACAAGTTTCTCATATCCTCGGTCTTCGTAAAGTAGTCCTTTCCCCGTAACAGATTTTATGTATCGAAGAATGCGAATAACTGCATTCCAATGACTGCCGCAATGAGAATTCAAGAACTAACTTACAACACTAACCGGGAAGGTACTATCAGGTCGACTCACTGTCAAATAATTCAACTTTCCTACTAGCCTTCTATATATTCCGGGATCGCCAAGAGGCTCCCCTGACTTTAACATTTGAATCCCTTAGAGAATCAATAGGCCTACAATTTGTCATTCTACCTCCTCAAGAATATCAAGTGCATGCTTTCTCTGTGAAATGGCAAAGAATTGATTCGGATTGAGCAACCCCCATGGCCACGAAGTACTTCAATCAACCAAGATCCTTAGTTTGAAAGTGTTGAAAAAGGTGAAGTTTCAATTTGGTAATTCCCTCATCATCATTACCTGTGATAACTATGTCATCAACGTACACCACCAAATACAAGCATAAACCTGGAGCAGAGTGATAATAAAACACATAATGATCTGCTTCACTTCGCACCATGCCAAACTCCGGAATAACCATACTAAACTTCCCAAACCATACTCGAGGAGACGGCTTCAGGCCACAAAGTACTCATCGTAGTTAACACCATGTTACTAGACTCGAGCAACAAAACCAGGCAGTTGCTCCATAAATACCTCATCTTTGAGGTCTCCTTGAAGAAAGGCATTTTTTATATTCAACTGGTAGAGAGGCCAAGGGCGAACAGCAACCATGGATAAAAAGAGACGAACTGAAACAATCTTAGCCACGGGAGAGAATGTATCACCACAAGACCAAAAATTTGTGCATAACCCTTGACCACTAGTCGAGCCTTTAGGCGATCAATCTGCCCCTCGAGAAACCTTTATTGTATATAATCAGCGACAAACAACTGTAGACTAGACTTACCTAGAGGTAGAGGAACGGGATCTCAAATACCACTAGAGTGCAAGGCAGACATCTCCTCAATCATAGCTTGTTGCTAGCCTGGATGAGAAAGAGCTTCTCTTGTGTTCCTAACAGACACAGATGATAGTAGATCTGATACGAGCACGGTTAGCTTGGAGCACATTAAGAGGGACTTCCATATGTGGATGATAGCTTGGAACCCGTAGGAAGGCATGAACAAACAAATACATAAGGTCATGGGCAACCAAGATGTCATTTGGGCAATCAAGAAGGTCCCTTCGGGGTTATTTGTAAAATAGTCACTTTTTGGCTATTTTTGTAATAGGCTATTTTTGTAAAGACAATGCTATAAATAGTTTTCTTAGCCATTTACATTACTTAGATTTTTGATGATTAAATTGTCTTGAATACACTTGATATTTAGTTACTCTAGGTTAGGGTAGTAATTAGATTCAATTCCAATTGTTAGCTTAGATCGAGTGATTGGGGTGGATTACCTAATTGCTTGTGTTTTCTTCATTGCATGATTGATCATCGAGTTATCATATCGTGGATTCGATTTGGTTTCTTGTGCATTTGATTAAGCTCTTTTTCTCCCTTGGCTTAATTGTTGTTCAATCGAGTCTTTCTTTCTTCACTTCTCATCTCTTATTTCTCAACTATCATTTAATTTGTTGTTTAATTCCGCGTTCCGATATTAATTTTAGTCACCTTCGACTGGGATCATTATCATCTTGGTATAAAAGGCAGGTTTAATTTGTTCCCACGAATCTATCTTGGGGTTTTGGTGTTAAAAATCTGAAAAGCAAAAAAAAAAAGTTTAAAACGTTTTAAAGAAAAATCCAAAAATATTTTATTGATTTTGAGTCCTTGAGTTTCTAATACTAGATTTGCTTTCAGGTCTAGATCTTGAGTTACGAATCATTCCGGGTTGTTTTGAGCCTTCTACCATTGTTAAGTTTGAGATTTTAAAGTGAGCTTTCAGATCTGAAGCTTTTGGGTGAAAATCAAGGGTCAAAAGTGATTGAGATTTGTTCTCCACCTCATTTGGACTATGAATCTCGAATTTGGTTTGATTTGGAGTTGATTTGAGGATTTCACCAATGTTGAGCTTATGTTTAATCCCTCTGTGTGCACTAAAGAAAACCTTTTGGAGCCCCATTAATAAGGATAGCTTCACAATTGAGATGCAAAATTTTATCCAATTGATCCATTATCGATAACCAAATTGTACATTCATCCCCAATTTTATTCTTCCTTTCACCTCTTATACAATGGAAATTAATCTTTCAGGGATATTGTGCAAGACATTTTCCAAGTGAAGACACCTTTGAGACACTTGGGCTTGGGCGTAAGATATACAGAAGTAAGCAACCAATTAACTAGGATGCACATACAACTCTCCGAAGAACAAAGCATACAGCAAGTGCAAATGTTGGCAAGCACCTTGACAACTTACAGAAGATTACAAAGCATGATTGATATATGCAAAAAAAAAAAATTACAAGATCCACTACCCCATCAATCATGATGATGGCAGAGAAGGTTCAGTAAATTCATTTTGTAACAAGTAAAGAAAGTCGTGGCCAAAAATGGAAAAGTTTGCATTAGAACTTACCTCCTCTTCTCTACTTCAACAGGTACGCCAATTGTGAATTTGCAAAGGGATGCAAGGAAGGAATTCAAAGGTTCTACGGCATGAAGTATTCCACAGGCCTAAGCAACAAGAAGTTCCGGTCATCATCACGAATCATAGCAAACTAAGTAGTTTGCAAAGAACAAAACACCAAATTCTCTTGATCTCAAAAAATGCACATAAGTAGACTAAAGGTCAATATTGCTGGAACAAATACAATAGGTAAAAAATGCTCCTAGGCACGGTCTTCGAGGCTTTTCTCTTTCCTACTTCTTAGATTACAGAACAGCCTTCCACTGGTGCTTTCGCCGAACTTCAGGCTGCTTGGTAGCTCAGATTTCACCCACTGTGTTTTCTGTTGAATATCTTCTTCTTTCTTTTATCTCTTTTCCTCTTTCTTTTTCTTTCCCTCTTTCCAGATTTGGGGTAATGCAAGATAACACAATATACTTTGTGATGGGGTTTAAGTTGTACGAAATCATCAGAAGTGTAACAAGAGCAGAGGAATGGTTTGAGCGGACTGAACGAGGACAGATCTTAATCAGAAGAACTACTTTCAGCAGGAAGACAATGCTTTGGCTATGCGCTGATGAGGCATCGAAAGTTAAGGGTAATTTTTAAAAAGATGGAAGTTCCACAATCATTCTTCAGAGTACTTATTTGCAAGAAAGTTTAACAAATATGGGCGTTACATAACAATTATCAGCATTCAAGGAAGGAGGAGATCAGTACTCATCATCCCTGAAATGGCATTTAATGCAGGGTGGTTGGGTATTGCAGTCAAGATTGAGAGGTTCATTAACTACAAAACCCAACAAAACAGACATTAATGTGTTTTAAAATACGGAGGACCTTCTCTATTCAGAGACAGTCAGTCAGACAGTTTAAACGGCCAATCTAGAGAAATGAGCTCAGCCACAGTCCAAGAAGAAAGTGGAATCATCCATATAGATGGAGGGGACAACCCAAACCAGAATGAATTGCTAAGCAGAAGCTTGCTGGGCTCTCTCACAGAAGACATTCCCAACATCCCTACTTTGTGTGAAATACGAAGATGGGGCGAATAGCTCCAGGAAGCAGTCATAACTAATTCCTGTTTGAATTCTCCGTGAAGGTAACTGCAGAGCATGTTGTGATAGGCGACTTGCAGTGGAAGAAACACAAATTCAACCTACAATGATGGTCTCCGACAGTCGGATCTGTTTCAAGACATGAAAAGGTAAATCAAGTTTGGGTTAGATTGATCAGCCTTCCCCTTCAGTTATGGTCCCAAAAGGTGTTCAAGGAGATCGGAGACTTTTGTGGCGGCTGGATTCAAACTGAAGAAGAGATGGAGCTGAGAAACCACTTGAGATGGGCGAGAATAATGGTTTTGGGCAACAGTGACAACGTCCCAAAAGTGGTGGTGGTGGAAAGTGAAAGTTTAATCTATGAAATCCATATCTCGTGAGCAGCTCCGGTGAGAACCAGTACCGGAGTTGTACGAAGAGACAGAATAACGGACCAGCGGGTAAAAGAAGGCACACAAGAGAGAACTATGAAAAAACGGGCAACAAAAGACTCATATCGTACAGGGGGAGGATTTCAAGGTGTTAAAAGCATGATGGAGCACGTGGGGTATTCAACAGATAAGGAGGCTTTCCCTAGGTTGGAATACTCACATGATTTACCACTTGGGATAGTAAGCAGTCAAAACCCCTCTTTTTTAATAAAGAGGCTGCCCTTAAAAAGAAATTGAGCCCAGATCGGTTGGCCCAAAGTTATGCAGATTGGAATATTAAGAGGCCATGCTACAATGAGCCTAGAACTGACCCATTAGAGGAGGAATTAAAAGCTAACGCTTTTACTTCAATTCTGGAACCACAACTTACAAGACAAGAAGTCAGTCCTTATGATAAAGAAATGGATACAGAGAGTGAAGAAATTGGAGAAGACCAACAAGTCGCAAAGGAAGAAAATCAAATATTGCTAATTGAAAATAGGGGAAAACAGGCATAAGCTTCTCAGGTGGATGGAAACATGCACATGCAACCACAGAATCTCAACAAAACAGTGGGTTGGGCACCTAAATTTCTGCGAACGTGGTAGATGAGAGGGATGTGGAATTTTATGCGACAATAAGGGTTCACCAAATTATAATCAAAATGGTTAAGGAATTTGGGTTGGTATTTCATAGATAATGAGAAGGAAACTCTGGAGCTTTTCATGGAAATTGATAGCAAGTGACATGTAGTTTCAGTAACACAAGAACCGGGAACTCCAAAAAGAAAAGGAATCAATCAAAGAACTCAAAAGCCTTGAGAGGGGGAGCTGTTTTGTGAGCACTGAAAAAAGAAGTAAAAGGGGGTGTTTCATTAACCAAGATCAATGAAAGTCAACATTCTATAATGGAACGTTAAGGGGTTGAATCAACAATCAAAAAGGTTGTTGATTAAAAAGTTAATTCACATGTGGAAAGTTGATATTTTATGTTTTCAAGAATCAAAGATTGAAGGGGATATTAGTGCCATTATCAAAGAATTATGGCCTAATAGATGGGGCAAGTATGTACAATTGGAGGCTAGTGGGACTAGAGGGGGCATTGTAATATTAGGAGCAGCTTGGGTTCATATTCCATAACAAGCAAGTTCTCTGGCACTCAAGAACTCAATTGGCATTTGTCCAGTGTATATGTTCCAAACAACATCACAGAAAGGGAGGAGGTTTGATGGGAATTAGCAGGTGATAGAGGACTATGTATCGGGCCATGGGTGGTGTGTGGGCATTTTAATACTGCCAGACTCCCATCGGAAAAGAAGAATGGAAACAGAATCACTAAGGCAACGAATGACTTTTCTGAGTTTATTGAAGATACGGTTCTGATAGACTTTTTTTTTTCTTGGAGAAAAGCAGATAATATATATGATTTTGAAGGAAAATACACTTGGAGAGAGGATGATAGACAAGCAACCGCTACCAGACTGGACAGACTCCTGATTTCTATGGATTGGAATAAGGGCTTTAGAAACATAAAACAATCAACAATGCACAAAATCAATTTTGATCATTTCCCTATGATGCTGCAATGTGGTAATCGGGATGCTATCAAATCCTATTTTAAGTTTGAGAACTGGTGGTTACAGACTGAGGGCTTCAATGATAGGATAAAAGGGTGGTGGGATTCATTTGTGCGTGAAGGGAGGCTTGATTTTGTTTTGGCTTATAAACTAAAAGCTTCGAAGGACAAGCTTAAGCAGTGAAGCAAAACACTACAAGGAAACTTTATATTACAGAAGATTAGCGTACTCAATCAACTTGCAGAATTGGAGAAGATTCATGATCAAAGGAGATTAACCAAGGAAAAGTTGTATGCAAAAACATCCTTACCAATTGAATTTGAGGAAATCACAAAACATAAGGAGGTAGCCTGGAAACAAAGATCTAGGCCTCTTTGGTTTAAACAAGGGGATAAAAACACAAAATTCTTCCATAGGACTGCTAATGCTCACAAGAGATATAACAACATTGACAGGTTGATAATTGAAAGGAATATTGTGGACAATCTAGTTGATATTACAAGGGAGATTGTTTCTTTTTACCAAAAGCTTTACACTGAGAAGGAGAATTGGGGACCACTAGGTAATCTTGGTAACTGCCCTAGAATTACTCAAATGGAGAATCAGTTGTTACAAAGCCCTTTCGGTGAACAAGAAATTTGGGAAAGTGTGAAGTCTTGTGCGAGAGACAAAACTCGAGGACCCGATGGATTTTCCAAGGCATTTTCTACTCAATGTTAAGAGGTGGTAAAAACAGAAGTGGTTGCGGCAATACAAAATTTCTATGAACAAGGTTTTGCTAAAATACTAATCGAAAGACTCAAGAAAATGATGAACAAATCGGTGGGTACCCAAAAGATGAACTTCATCAAAGGTAGACAAATTATGGATGCAATTTTAATTGCAAATGAATGTGTAGATGCAAGATTTAAAAGCCAAGAACCTGGAATTGCGCGTAAAATTGACATTGAAAAAGCGCATGATCACTTGAACTGGAATTACAATTTTTTTTTTTGAAACTGGTAGCATGTATCCATCAGAATTAAGGGCATGTTGGCCACCTCCAAAAGTGTGATTACATAGATAGCTAATTACAAAAGACCTAGGAAATCCACTATTTGTATTTCATCTACTATACACTGTTCTTTACACCAAAAACATAAAGTAGAAATACATTTTCCTTTGATCTTCTGGATGGAGTTTGATCTTCCTTTGAATATTCTCTTATTTCTCTCCTTCTATATAGTCCACCATATACACGTCGAAACAGTTTTCCACCATCTTTTTTGGCTTTTGCTACTCCCCTTCTAATCCAGTAACTCAACAAATCAGCAGTGTGTTCTGGCATTGTCCAGTTTTCTCCAGCCAAGGTGATGAATAGGGACCAGACTTGAAAGGTCACCTTACAGTGGAGGAAAAGGTGGTTATTTGTTTCATTGGCTTTCATACAAAGAGGGCATATAGAAGCTAAATGAAATTTCCTTTTCTGTGATGCCTCATAGATGAGACATGCCTTTCTCACTACCAGCTAGGAAAAGCATCTCACTTTTGCAGGTGCCATGCTTCCCCAAGTGGTTTTCCAGGGCCCACTACTTCTTCTGGTTACACTCATCTTGTAAACTTTGTTAACTGAGAATTTGCTATCTATGTTGTGCCTCCATCTGATGGTATCAAACTTATTGATACTCCCTGTGAAGGTACCTATTCTACCAAGTAGAGCAGCCCCTTGTTCTACTTCCCAATCATTCAAAAGCCTTCTGAAAATTAAGTTCCATCCCTGAGTTGTCCAGATATGTCCTCTATTGTGGTGTTTTGGTTGGTGCTGATGATGAATAGGTTGGGGAAAGCTGCTTGTAATGTGCCATGTACATCCCACTTATCCTTCCAAAAAAGGATTTTGCTACCATACCCACTTGAAAGGTAATGTCTTTCCCTAGGCTGGTCCAAAAAGATCTTATGGTTCTCCATAACCCAACTGCACAAGAGTCAGTGGCTTCATTAGTACACCACTGACCATTTTGACCATATTTCTATTGTATTACATTCTTCCATAAGGTGGGTCTGTCCTAAACATATCTCTATAGCCATTTCTTGAGTAGGCTATTATTTGTAGTTTCAGACTCCTGACCCCATAACTCCATGATTTTTGATCTGTTGAACAATGTTTCATTTCACCAGGTTGAAACCTTTGTGCTCCTTGTTGCCATGCCATAAGAAGTTTCTTCTCAACCTGTCTAAAGCTTTGAAAACTTTAGTAGACATTGGAAAAAGCAACATTACATAAGTTGGTAAAGAATTTAGCACAGAATTGATTAGGATAAGTCGGCCCCCTAGAGATAGGTATTGTGCCTTCCACATAGCAAGCTCATTTTCTGTTTTCACTATGATGTTGCCCAAATCTCTAATGCCTTTGTGTTTTGCCCCAAGTGGAAGTCCCATCCCAGGTAAATCGTAGGAAGTTTTCCTACGCTGCAGCTCAAAATATTGGCTTAAGTCTGAATTTGTGTAACCTCATTTATAGGAAAGATGTTGATTTTCGTACAGTTTATCTTTAGGCCTGAGACTGCTTCAAATATGACTAACATTAGTCTCAAGAAACTGATTTGCTCACTGGTAGCATCACAAAAAAACTAATGTGTCATCCGCATAAAGTAAATGACGTATCTCCAGCACCTCCTCTGTCCCTGTCTACTTTAAAATTTTTTAGCCATTTTTTTGTATTGCAATCTTTATCATGTTATTCAGCCCTTCCATGGCTATGATGAATAGAAAAGAGGAAGGGGATCCCCTTGTCTTAGCCCTCTTCTTGCTGGAAAAAAAACAATTGGTTCTCCATTCACCAAAATTAAGAACCGGGTGATTTTAATGCAAAAACTAATCCAATTTAGTCATCTTCTTCCGAAGCCCATTTGCCCCAGAATGTTGAGTAAGAATTTCCAATTGATATGATCAAATGCTTTCTCATTGTCTAGTTTGCACATCACCCCTAGTTCTGTGCCTCTCAGTCTAGTGTCAGCACACTCACTTGCTATCAAAGTTGCATCCATGATTTGCCTTCTTTTAATAAAGGTCATTTGGTGTGGGTTGATCAGCTTGTCTATCACCTTCTTCAACCTTTTAGCTAGTACCTTGGCAATAATCTCGTACATTTTAGTGATGAGACTTATTGGTTTGAAATCTCTCAATTCAGTAGCGCCCACCTTCTTTGGGATTAGAGCTACAAATGTTGCATTGAAGCTCTTTTCAAAGACCTGTCATGAGTGAAAGTTCTATAGAGTGAGTAGAATGTCTGATTTCAATAGTTCCCAGGAAATAATGAAGAATGACATTGGAAACCCGCCAGGGCCTAGAACTTTGTCTGATGCACACTGGTTAAGCCCCTTTAGTACTTCTTCTTCAAATTGCCTTTCCAATCATACTTGCTCTCTTGTAGATATCCCGGTATTCCTTTGAAGGATGAAATCAGGTCTCCAGTTCTCTCGGATTCCTTGTATAGTTTCCAATAAAAGCTCACAATGGAGTTTTTTATGCTTTCAGGATCAGTGACTTCTACCCCCTCCACCTTCAGCATGTCAATAGAGTTGACTCTTCAATGGGCATTGGCCATCTTGTGGAAGTGCTTGGTGTTTTTATCGCCATTTTTGTTCCATTGTACCCTGGATCTCTGTCTCCAAGCAATCTCCTCATTTCTAGACACCTTATCAAACTACATAGCCAGATGAATTTTTTGCAGTTGTTCATCATTTGTCAAAAGCCTAAGATCTTGGATGGATTCCAGATTTCCCAATTGGGAGAGAATCTGATCCTTCCTTTCCTTCCCGTTGTTCCTGTTGGCTTTGCTCCATTCTTTAAGTTTGACTTTCAACTGACTAAGCTTAGAAGCCAGTTGAAAATCAGGTCAGCCGATAGCATTGAAACTGCTCCACCAGTCTTTCACCTTGTCTATGAATCCCTCCTCCTTAAGCCACCAATTTTCGAATTTAAAATAGAATTTCCTGTGTTTCCAGTCACCACAAGATAATAAAATGGGGCTATGATCGGAGCCAAGATGTGGAAGGACACTTAGGTTGATTTTGGAAAAACTTTCATCCCATTGAGGTGAGAATACAAATCTATCTATTCGAAGCACAGCTATGATTTTGACCTCTCCTACCCGTCATTGAAACACAAGCTGGAGACGTATCGGCCTATATTCCCACCAATGTGATCCCCTTTACAATATGAAGAAAGAAATAAGGGAAGAAGTTTAGACCGCTCACAGTAGTTCTACCTATAGAAAAGATCATCAGAGAGGAGGCAACCCATTTATGATACCGGATGCAACGATATTGAAATATTTGTTACATGAAGCCACAATCTGATAGATATACATCGAAATCTACAATCTACTTAATATAGATATATAATCTAGATAGAAATTAATCTTTGATGTGTAATTTCCTCCAGAAAGAGGAGGATCCAAAAGTTCCAAATCATTTATGCAATGGTTAAAATCAGCCATGGCTATACTTATTCTATTGCAGTTCGTCCTTTCAGAGGGAAATTTGGAGATATTAAAGTCCCCACAGAGATCCCAAGGCCCTTCACATATTCCTCTATTCCTCTGATAGCTGAAAGATCCCACCACAACTCCTTTCTTTCTTTCCTGTCACACACTGCATATACAGCAGTAAGGTACCAGTTCAAGTCTTGGTTGATCTCGGATAGTTTACAAGTGAGCATCTGATTGACACTATCAATGAGTTCACCTTTCCACTCTCTTATCCCATAAGACAATGATCCCACCACTTCTTCCAATGGAGTTCATCCAGACCCATTCCAACCCATCTGCTGCCCCAAAGTTGTTGAAAATAATTTTCCACTGACCCCTGTAATTTAGTTTCTACGAACATGCAGATGTCTGCTCCCCATTGATGAACTAAGGATCTTATTTGTCTCCTTTTGTCCTCGTTGTTCAACCCCCTGACATTCCATGTTAAGATTTTTATCTTCATGATTGCATTGTAGCTGTGGTTCTCCCCCTGCTTCTTGATTCACTCCTTGGCTCCCCATCTTTGCATCTAATTTCGCAAATTAAATTCCTGACCTCTTTTGGGACCTATTGGTTGGTGCTATTTGGCGCAGCTGTGATGGCTAGTGTCTTTTCTGCCCCCCTTCTTTGGTCCAGTTTCATAAACAATGCTTCTGTTTCTTTGTGGCAGACGTTAAACAAAACTCCAAATTCTTTGCTAAGCTTGATGATGTTGTTTTGGACCCATTCCGTTGACCTGGCTTCAACCTCCAGGCAGCATTCACTTAAGTAGGATTGAATTGGAATGGGCTCATCGTAATTCAACAATTGTATGTCTAAAACCTCCCTTATTTCGTCTCTCCCATCGCTCACAGTTAGAGGCATTGAACTATCAAGAGAATTTCCCACCTCTTCTATTGGAATTATGCTTCGATCATCTTTATTGTGTTGGATTGTGCCTTCCAATTCCATTTCCATGCAAGAGTCGATCTCTCTCTTCTACAAAGCTTCAGGCACTTTGTTCTGGAAATTAAGAGAGACAAAGGGCTCGTCGGAAAAGCTTTTTTGGGCCAAAAGTTGGCCCATCATTGAAGCCCATAACCCTCTCCTTATTCAGAGGCCCAAGAGGAAAAAAGGTGGACCCCCTTTTCGGAGAGTCACATATGGGTGTGTGAGTTATCCCCTTTCCTTTTCCAGCATAAAGGTCATTGTTGACCTTAATACATTCAGATCTAGTTTCCATTTCCATGGAAGGTCCACTGCCATCATACCTTGCTAACATAGCAGGTTGTACTTCGCCTCGAAAAGTACGATGTTCACTCTCTTCCACAGAGCTCCTTTTTCCTCTCTCCATTTTCCAATGGGTTGGCGATAGCTCCGGCCAAATTGGGAGTGAGAAGATCAGATCTTCATCTCCAATATCGATGATCGCCGGAATCTTTTCATGTGGGCCCTTGACGTGGATCCTATCCCATCGTAGGTGGTTCTTTAGCTCCGTTTCTTCCTCTGTTTCTAACCATCCACCACATCTCTGTCCGATCTACCTGAAGATGGAATTGAACCAAAGATGTAGAGGTAGGCCCATAACACGAATCCATAACCAGTCAGTTTTTCTGCTACTAGATAGGGTTCTGGCAGTTGGATACCACCATTGGCCAGTTCCCCATTAAGCAATGTTCGAAATGTTCTGTTGCTGCAATTGAATGAAATTCGAATAGGAATTGAGATTCATCCATGTCGTAGACTTGGACTCCCTATGCTCCATTCCAAGCTTGTTGTAACGTCATTACGAGTTGGGACGTCTTCATCTCCGGTGAAACTCCCAACCAAACATCTATCTAGTAGTCCATTATCCTCGGTGTTTCTCCGGGTCCATTTGCCCTTGTATAGTATCTCCTTGTAGCTCTTCTTCCCTCTGATATGGTCCAAGGGTCTAAGTCGCTCACTAGTATTCACTGTTGTATTAAAAGTTGTACGATTCCTATTAATGAAGTTCTCTATTTTTGAAACTAGAATATTCCAACCCTCATTCAATGCGTTTTCTGGCAAGATAATTACTGCTATGTCATTTCCTTTGACAGTAATCACTTATATTGATTGAACTTTTGCACTAAAAAAAAGTTGGTTGTTTTATCTTTGCATTTCCAAGACTTGAAGGTCTTTCCCCTGTTTCCCGTCGCTTCCCTGAATCTTTTGCAAATCCAAGACATGGCTCCAAACTGAGTATTAGCCTACTCATGTGGTATCATGCACTTTCGATCCAGTCATACCAAGTTCCTGATTTGGATTTCAATTCTGTGATGTCATAGGATTTGCCCCCAAGGCGGAAGAAAATTTTGTTGTCCATAGGGATTCATGTAGAGGTCAAAACATTACAATTACCTACTAGGAACTTTAAGGAAGTAGCAATTTGGTGGTAGATGGGTCAGCCAAATTAAGTACTGCATCAGCACAGTAAAATTCTTAATATTCATCAATGGTTCACCAGCGGGATTTTTACAATCTCAGAGGGTCTTGAGACAAGGAGATCCTCTATCTCCTTTCTTTTTTGTCATTGCTAGGAGGGGTCAGGCAAACAAATGGATATGGGGATTCAAGGTAAAGTTAAGTACTGAGAGTTAGAGATTTCAAATCTACAATACGTTGATGATATTGTTGTATTCTACGAGGCCGATTCTGAACAGGTGTCAATAATGAGGGTAATCTTTATTTTGTTTGAAGCTACGTCTGGTTTAAATATTAACTGAACCAAAAGTTTTATTTATCCAGTTAATAAGGTAAACCAGATTCAATCCTTGGTTGATACCTTGGAAGTAAAATAGGAGAATTACCAACATTATATTTAGGGATGCTTTCGGGGGCCAAAAGTAAGTCGATAGAAATTTGGAATGGCGTCTTGGAGAAAATTACAAAGAAGCTAACAAGTTAGGAAGACTCAATATCTCTTAATGGGTAGTAGGCTAATTTTGATCAATTCAGTCCTTGATGTTATTCCTACAATATATGATGTCATTATTTCCAATAGCTAGGAATGTCTTAAGTAAGCTAGATGTCTTGAGAAGAACTTCTTGTGGGAAGGAAACAGTGACAAAAAGAATTATCACCTGGTTAAATGAACATCCATCATCGTCAACAAGAAGGAAGGGGCACTAGGCATTAAAAATTTGAAATCCTAGAATCAAAGTTTGATGTTGAAATGGTTGTGGAGATTTGCTAGTGATGAAGAATCATTATGAAAGAGATGATTAAGGAAAAGTATGGCATGGAAGGTAAATGGACAACCAAGACTGGAGGTCCTTATCGGGTTAGTCCGTGGAAGTCAATCAGGAACCTGTGGCCTAAACTCATGAACAAGGTAAGCTTTAAAGTTGGAAATGGCATGAACATATCCTTTTGGGAGGATAAATGGCTAGGTCGAGGAATTCTGAAACAACTCTTTGCAGATCTCCATATTATATCTCAACAACAAGAAGCAACAATAGGAGGGTATTGAGCAACCAGGGATGGAATTTGATCTTTAGAAGATGCTTGAATGATTGGGAAATTGATAGGCTAACAAAGTTCCTCAACACTCTAGAGCTATTTACAAGAATTACAACTTCTGAGGATAGCATCAAGTGGCAATGAAATAATCAAGGAGAACTCTCCGTCAGATCAGCCTACAATGAATTCAATTTGTTCAACCATCAGTTGGGTGTTGGCGTTGAAAGATGATGTGGAAAGTCAAAATTCCCCGTAACGCATCTTTTTTTACTTGGCTATTAGCTAGAGGAAAAGCACCACACAGGACAATCTTTGCAAGTGGGGATCATCACCTATGTTCCAGATGTCTTTTATGTGGGGAGAAAGCTGAGACAATTAATCATCTGTTTTTGCACTGTGAACTGCCTAAACAATTATGGAGGATGTTCCTCAACTTTAGGGGGATTTTATGGACCTTGCCAAGTAATATAGTTGATGTGCTAGCATGCTAGAACAGAGAAGGCAGTAATGCAATTCAAAAAATGAGATGGAAGATTATTCCAGAGTGCATTTGGTAGACAGTTTGGGAAGAAAGAAACCAAAGATGTTTTGAAAATAAAGCCAACCATTTCCAGAAGATTGTAGGCATTTGGCCATGGAAATTTTTTCACTTTTTCGGAAATTATTTCACCTTAGTGAAAAAAGTGAAAATAGTGGTGTTTAGCTATAAAAATTATTTCACTTTAGTGAAAATTGTTTTTGGAAAAGTGAAAACAAGTTTTACTTATTTTCATTTTTCTCACTCCTATTTCTCTCACAAAATTTCAAAAACAACTCCAATTTATATTCATGGTCAAACACAACACCAACTCCAACTCCGGAAAATTATTATTTTCATGGCCTAACGAGTAAGATGAAGTGCTTAGGGCTGTTCTTTCTTTGGTGTAAAGAATAGGTTTAGAATATCAAGAAACAATGTGCGATGTATTAGAATCCTTGTGAGATGACACAGGATCAGATGCTCTATACTTTGGTAATCTGTAATTATGGGGTACTACGCAGTTTATGTGTAGTCTTTATATAACTATACAAATATGTTACCTTCTCAAAAAAAAAAAAAAAAAGGTACTACACAGTTTATGTGTAGTCTTTATATAACTATACAAATATGTAACCTTCTCAAAAAAAAAAAAAAGGTGGAGATCTAAATTTGATCAAATATTACCTGAGTAAATGCTTGATAGCCTTTTAGTATTTCCAAAATAATAGCCTCCCCCTGAGACCTTCAATGTACATCGTATACGAAAGTAAGTACATATAGCATTTTTTAAAGGTTCATTCACACATATAAAAATTTTACATACTTTGCTAAGATGAACGATAAAGCATCAAGAACAGTCAACCAGAATGAGTCGACCATTGATACACAAAGAAGTGCAGTTCCTCCGGTCAATTTCGCGGGTGGATCAGACTCACATCTTGGAGAGTCAAGCTGGTCACTCCAAGACAAAATATGAAATAGCAGGTGTGTCATGTGACTAATTGCCTTTCAGATATATAAAGAAATGCCAAAGAGAAAAACAGCAACTCAACTAATTACCTCACCCATGTCAACTGCCTCATCTGTTAAAGTAGCCACAGTGAAAACAACTCCTAGTAGGCCCTCGATTGCTAAAGTTATTGCATGTGCTTCACTTGCAAGTAAAACAGCAGAATTCGATGCGTCGCTGTCTAAGCTCCACTCAATCCCTATAACATATTGCTCAGTGATTAGTGTTATTAGTTAAAATGAACATATCCTAGTGATAAAGGTTTTGCAAGATATGACTCTAAGACAGTGATAAGGTTAGCAAAGTACAACAGGAGGAGATAATCCCCTGCCCCACCTTCAAAATGGAGCTCCTAAGTCTACCCAACCTATCAAAAAGAGGAGAAAACAGACAAGTAAAACCTAATACACCTATTTATTGTTTTCATAGAGGATTCAAAAGGATATTTAATCAAGTAGCATTTTTGCATCATTAACTACAACGATACTCAACTAAATCCACATCCATTTCCTTTTCCCACCAAGAACAGAATTAGGTATATATCTGAACTCCCTAGAGCTTGCGACCATAGAAGTCCGAGTGGTATCGGCATTTAAACAAAGCTTCAGCAGTTGTACTTCAAGAGCATAGGTACATAACATCTGTTAAGAATTCAGTCTTCTATTACAGTTATCAAATGGGAAAAATAATCAGGGGCTATATTCTCATTGATGCACTGCAGTTCAATGAGTTCAACCTACACCTAGCACACCAAGGAGGGACTAGCGATAAATCATAGAAAGGAGGGATAAAATCATGTAACTTATTTGAAAACAAATACATAAAATAAGAACGAAGGGAATGGAGTTTTGTTGTAGGAATAACCTACAGTGGCTTCTCAACTAAGGAGGTTTGACAGTGTGCCTGTTGAATACATATTTTACAATTCAAGATTCTCTACTTTTGGTCTATAGCTAGTCCCCTCGATACTCTCATCATTATCAAATAAGATGGTTATCAAAAAATGTTTGTGCCTAAACTTTCTATAAAGAGAAGAACCTAGTTATTAAATAAAAATGCAAAATAGATGTGCCAAAATATTCTATCAAGTTAGTGAAGAGATGATTCATCATAGAGCCTATCATATTGGAAATCCTGACAATTGACTAAAGTACAGAGTGCATGCTAGTTTAACTGTGCACCAGTTGTTAAGAAGATAATATAGGTAGGAGTCGTGTGGCAAGGGTTATCCTAAAACATCAAAACAGGGAATAAATGGATTATCATGACAATTTGACAAGCCAACTACAGAAGGAATAGTTTAGATTACTTCAGATGAAAATCAATCATCATTGAGTTCCTATAACGTGTCAAAAAAAATGCTAAAAGATATGTTGTTAAAACAGCCTGGGGACATAGTATGAACAATTTGGTTCATATTTTCCATCTCTGAACTAGTTTGCCAAGAATCACTTATCCAATAAATAGGGTGTTGAACATGACATTAGCAATTGATATGTCATTAAGAACAAGAAGAGTTAATATAACATAAGAACAAGAAATGATGATAATAGTGAATATACAATTGACGTAAAATGATTCTTTAGCATATAGGAGTTGGTGTCGCAGTGGAAACAATAATTGTCCAAATTTAAGATGTAACTATTCCTTTTATGCATAAAAAAGACCAGATGCTGAGTGCCAAACTACTTGAACTATTCACAAGTCACTTTCTCAGTCTTGATATTCTTCTCATGTCTTTCTTACTCTATTCCTAGGTATGTCTTGTTTAGTCATACCCTACCATCACTTTTTTTGTATGCTCTCCTGGTACAGTTTTTTCATGGAAAAGCTTTTCTATTTATCCCTACCATCAACTGTTCACGCTGTTGTCCTGTCCATCCTATACATCCTTATGGGAAGATCTAATATAATTTCACGCCTAATCTAGATGTTTTATTTTCAAAAATATAGATAACCATGCAGGACATTGTGGAACAAAAGCCAACACGTTCTCGCGAATAGAATTAACACCCACCATAAAACCATTCCGCAACAAAATATGCCTTCGCCACTCCAGCTTTTTTAAGAAGTTGCTACCATTTTACTCTCTTTACTGTTAACTATTTTATTACAAGATCCACTGAAAAAGATCACTCTTCAGCGTATATAAGTTGGTTATCGATTCCTGGAGAATCATAATGTGGTAGATTCTCTACTTTTTACTGCTTGACAACAACAACAACAAACCTAGTGTATTCCCAAAAAGTGGGGTCTGGGGAGGGTAAGATGTACGCAAGGGTAAGATGTACGCAGACCATACTGCTACCTCCGAAGAAGTAGAGAGACTGTTTCCGATAGACCCTCGGCTCAAGCTAAAGGATAGTAAAAAGTGGATGGATGACATACTTTTTACTGCTTGAATATGAGGAATATTTCCATCATTAATAAGATTATTTACCTTGTCAAATAAAGGTCACTCATCAGGCACTCCAGCATTTTACTTCACCATGGTTTTTTTGAAATGGTAACATTCTTGTATTGAAGTCAACAGGGCCTGTTGTGGCCAAAGTTACAAGGAATGAAATCTAAGTAAAAGCTACAGAAAAGTCTGTTAGATAGCTATAGAGACTCTAGGAACTGCATGAGAGTCTCTGCGTTAATTATATACTCTTGTTTACACCAAAAATGCAAAGGCAAAATACAATTAAGTTTTATCTTTTGGATAGGGTTGCTTTTGTTCCCAAAACATTTTGAATTCCTTTTCTTCCAGATAGTCCAACATATGCAGCCTGGGATCATACTCCAACTGGTTTTTTGAGCTTTTGTTCCTCCTTTCCTACTCCAATTAGATAGCATATCTAGTGTATTCACTGGCACTGTCCAGCTCAAACTAGTCCTTGCTAGACATATATCCCACAGTTGAGAAGTCACCTTACAATGCAAAAAAAAAAAAAAAAAATGACTATTTGTTTCTGCATTTCTTCCACATAGATGGCAGATAGAGGAAAGGTGTATTCTCCTCCTCTGCAGTCTGTCTTGTGTCAAGCAAGCCCTCTTAACACCAACCAAGAAACACAAGCCACTTTGTATGGTATCTTGGTCTTCCATAATTGCTTCCAAGGCCACTGCACATTAAGATTGTTGTTATGGCTCCTCGTATGATATGTTGTTTTGGCCAAAAAAGCTCCTGAACTGTCTCTCAGCCACCATAATCTATCTTGCTCTAGTGAGACTCCATTGAAGAGATTGAGAGTGTTGAGGAATCCTATGATCTGTCCATCTCCCAATCACTTAAAAGCCTCCTGAAATTAAGGTCCAAACCTTGATTATTCCAAACATCACTAATATTAGCTCTTTGTTGTTGATTTAGTAAGAAAACATCTGGGTGTTGAAGTCTGAGGGGGGCAGATCCTAACCAGTTATCTTCCCAAAAAGAGATCTTGTGACCATTCCTAACTTTGAATACAATATTGATACCGAAAATCTGCCATAGATTTCTAATAGTCTTCCAGACACTGACACCATATACAGTGTTAACTGTTTGGTATTCCATGCATCTTCTTCTCCATACTTTTCTTTAATCACCTTCTTCCAGAGAGATTGGTCTTCATTTGAATATCTCCATAGCCGCTTCACTTCACGAGCAAACTTTGATTTTGCTTCCTTAGACTCTTTACACCAAGACCCCCTTGTTGTTTGCTGAGTGTCAGGATTTTCCATTTGACAAGGTGGACGCCTCTTTTATCTTTGTTACCTTGCCACAAAAAATTGCTTCTCAACATATCCATTCTCTTGTCAACCCTAGGTGGAATAGGGAAAAGAGACATCATGTAGGTAGGTAGAGCATCTAGGACACTGTTTATGAGAATTAGCCTGCCACCTAAAGAAAGATACTGGCTCTTCCATCTGGTAAGTTTCTTCGCACATTTCTCTAACACCTCATTCCAAATTTCTATGGATCTACTATTTGCTCCAGGTGTCATGCCAAGGTAAATTGTAGGCAAAGATCCCGCTTCTCCTCCTAATATTCGCACATATTGTTGGAACTGCTGAGGATCATTAATTGGAAACATAGAACTGTTCTCCAGTTAACATGTAATCCGGAAACCCCTTCAAAGATAGTTAGAGTAATTCTCAACATCTTCATTTGTTCCGCATCTGCGTCACGTAGGATGATTGCATCATCAGCATACAATAAATGTGTAATTTCCATGCAATCGCGTTGCTTGTTATTGACCTTGAACCCTCTGAGGCAACTATTCCTCTGAGTTGTAAGTAACATGTTATTCAAGCCATGGTCAACAGAAAGAGGAATGGAGAGAGAGGATCTTCCTGCCTCAGTCCTCGGTGTGAGGGGAAAAAACCTTTCGGGGATCCATTGATCAAAACTGAGAACTTGACAGTACTGATACAAAAGCTAATCCAATTCACCCACTTTGAGCCAAACCCCATTCTCTTCAGCATATTCAGAAGGAAACCCCAATTCACATAATCAAAGGCCTTTTATATGCCTAGCTCGCAAAGGATCCCAGCTTTCTTCTCCTTAATTCTGGAATCTAGACATTCATTTGCAGTTAGTGCAGCATCCATGATTGATTTGCCTGCCTTCGATGAAAGCCATTTGATGTGAGTCCACCAATGTGTGCATTACTGTCTTTGAGTCGTTCTGTCAATAATTTGGAGATGATCTTATATACACTGCCTATTAAACTGATAGACCTACAGTCCCTCAACCCCTTTGCATCATTTTTCTTAGGGATCAAGGCTATATAAGTAACATTAAAACTTTTCTCAAAATAGTCTCGATTGTGAAAATTTTGGATTGCCCACATTATGTCTGCTTTGATCACCTCCCAACAGTGGATGTAGAAACCCATGTTGAAACCATCTGGCCCTGATGCTGTATCAACAGCACAAAGTTTAATACTAAAGAACAACTTGTTCCTCAAAAGGTCGCTGTAGCCAATCTCTTTCTTGAACTGATTTCAGGACCTTCAATCTGATTGAAATCTGCTCTCCATCTTTCTGTCTCTGAATAAAGTTGCCTAAAGAATTAGCAGATGGCGGGCCTCCGCTTTTCTTTTCATTAATGAAACCCGCCAGTTATTATTATTATGAACTCAAATAAAAGGACAAAAAATGATTATTTCCTCCTTAATAACTCTGGGCTCGTCTACTACTTCAAATACTAAATGGTCAATGTTGTTATTTCTTTTGTGGGCTATAAGATTGGTACGAAAAGTGTACATTTTATTCATCTGAGAGCTACAAATTTATAGTACTAAAAGCAAACACACACAGAATCAAATCGCTTGATTCTAGCATATATGACAACCAAGATATGATCTTCTTTAGATCTAATTACCTAAACTATCTATAGCAAATCAAATCTGTTTTTATCAAATCAATTAAGATCCTACAAAAATCAAATCTTAAATATTCACAAATCAACACTCCCCCTCAAGTTGGCACGTAAATATATATCATGCCTGACTTGCTTACAAAAATTTCAAATTTTGGTTTAAATAAGCCTTTGGTGAAAATATCTGCAATTTAATAATTTGTTGGGACGAAAGGCATGCACACACTTCCTTCTTCAATCTTCTCTTTTATGAAGTACCTATCCACTTCGACATGTTTTGTTCTATCGTGTTGAACTGGATTGACAGCAATATTTATGGCCGCTTTATTGTCCCAGTACAACTTCATTGGTAAACCAAACAGTTTTATGAGTTCTTCCATCATCTTCTTGAGCCAAATCATTTCACAAATCCCATGGGCCATAGATCGGTATTCAGCTTGAGCACTGTTGCGGGCTATAACATTCTGCTTTTACTCCTCCAGGTCACAAGATTTCCCCAGATAAATGACGTCAGTAGTAGAACCTGCCCAATCTACATCTGTAAAGCTTTGAATGCCCCTATGTTGTCTTTTTCTGAAAACCAACCCTTTTTCCGAAGAACTTTTAAGATATCTTAGGATCCTGTAGGAAGCAGACCGCTTCTTAGTTCTCTTCCTTTGGAGAGTGCATAAACTGACTAAGCTTACAAAAAAAGCAATATAAGATCGAGTATGTGTCAAGTAGATCGAGTTCCCCACTAGTCTTGGATATTGATTGTGATCAACTGAATTTCCTTCTTTATTTTCAAATTTTATATTTGGATCAATAGGTGTTTCAGCTGGATGACAATCACTCACACCTGTCGCTTTTAGAAGATCTAGTACATACTTCCTTTGTGACACCATAATGTCTTCTTTTGATCTCGCTACTTCCATGACAAGAAAATATTTCAATTGGCCAAAATCTTTAATCTCAAACTCCAAGGCCAACTGTTTCTTTAAATTCTCCATTTCGGACAAGTCATCTCCTGTAAGTATAATATCATCGACATACACTATCAGGATAGTTGTCATTCCATCAAGAGAATGTCGAATGAACATGGTATGATTTGCTTGCCCTTGAGTGTACCCTGTTACAAACTGAGTAAACCTGTCAAACCAAGCTCTTGGAGATTGTTTGAACCCGTAAAGAGATTTCTTTAGCTTGCACACTCTAGTTCCATACCGTTCTTCAAAACCTAGAAGAGGGTTCACATGTAGACTTCTTCGAGTTTTCCGTTCAAGAATGCATTCTTCACGTCTAGTCATTGAAGGGGCCAATCAAGGTTGGTAGCAATGTGAGAAAAACCTTTATTGAATTTAATTTGGCAACTGGAGCAAATATAGCAAGATCATCAATCCCGTAAGTCTAAGTGAATCCTTTCACAACCAAACATACCTTACACCTCTCTAGGACCCATCTGATTTAAATTTGACAGTGAACACCCACTTGCAGACTGTTGTTTTCTTTCCACGTGGTAGTTCCACCATTTTCCAAGTTTCATTTCTCTCCAGAGCATTCATCTTCTTAAGAACTGCCTCCTTCCACTCAGGGATCGTTCAAAGCATCCTGCACATTTCTCGATATCTCCATTCTAGATAATTAAGAAAGAAAAGCTATATAGGAAGAGGACAAGTTTCTATATGACACAAAATTTGACATGGGATAGTTAGGTGACTTTTCTTACCCTTTTACGCTTGGCAATTGGAAGATCAAGGTCTAAACTAACAATGGGGTAAATCAGTATTAGATTCTAGAGAATTACCTTGTGTATCAGTGAGATCTTGCAGGGCGGACATTTGGTTCTGATGAGAGTCCTTAATCTCTTTTTCTTGGTTTCGGTTTCTTCTCATGTAAATTTGTAATTCCTTTGTTTGTTCCCTATTCTTGTCACTAATTGTATCATGAAAATGCTCTATTGTCTCAGTATCCTTATTTTCATTATTTAAGTTGGGATCTCTTACCTTATCTAGTTGTTATTACCAAAAGAAAACTATTTCTTATATATATCATAAAACCTAGATCCTTTTGTTTCTCACATGTGAGGTCAAGAAGATCCTTATCATCCCTCGAATCTTCATTATGTTCCTTCCTTGCAGATGAGTTTCAAAAAATAGTTGTGATTTAAAAAAGGTGACATCCATTGTGACAATAACCTTCCTAGTAATTAGGTTATAACACTTAGAAACCCTTTTGACTAGGGGCATAGCCAACAAAAACGCATTTTTTAGCAAGTGGATCAATTTACTCCTATTATGATAATAAACATGAATAAATACACTACACCCAAAAACTCTCAAAGATAGATCAGTTGTCAATCTAGAAGTAGGGAAGAAGTGAACATACTGAAAGGGGTTTTAAAACCTAGAACACGGGAAGTCATCCTATTAATAAGACAGGTAGATGTCAGAAGAGCTTCTCCCCAAAGAAACGTAGGAACTCAGCTTGTAAACATTAAGGCTCTAGTTACTTCCATAAAATGCCTATTTTTTCTCTCCGCTATTCCATTTGTTGGGGTGTATCAGGACATGAACTTTGGTGCACTATTCCATTAGAAGTGAAAAAATTGCTTAGGTGGTCATTAAAAAACTCTCCCATTATCACTCCAAAATATTTGAATCTTCTCATGAAATTGTGTCTCAGCCATAACATAGAAGGCCTCAAATATATGTTCTACTTCCCCTTGTCTTTCAATAGGTACACCCAAATTAGTCTAGTGTGATCATCTATGAAACTCACAAATATCTTTCTCCATTTACTCTAGTGTGATCATCTATGAAACTCACAAATATCTTTCTCCATTTACAATTACTACCCTAGAAGGTCCTCAAACATCACTATGGATTAACTTAAAGGATTTTGTGGCATGGTAACTTTGGGATGAAAAAGATGAACTTCTGTGTTTAGCCATTTCACAGAACTCACATTGAAAATAGGATGTAGGTATATTTATAAACAACTGTGGTAACAAGAGTTTCAAATAATGTAAACTAGGATGCCCAGGTCTATAGTGCCATAATATGACTTTATTATCAACTAGAACAGAGTTCAAACGAGTTGAACTGAAATTTACAGAATTGCCGCCACCTTCAAGAAAATAGAGACCTTCACTCTTTAGCATTGTCAATCATCCTCCCGAGACCTTGTCATGAAATACACATGAAATATTGTCAAAGATATCACGACAATTAAGGTTCTGAGTCTTGCTGATGGACAAAAGATTATGAGACACTTTTGGAACATGGACATCAAAAAGAGTCAAAAAAGGGTTAGTTTGACTGTCCCTTTCCCCGCAATTGCTGAGAAGGAACCATCAGCAATTTTGACTTTCTTATTTCTTGTTAAAGGAGTATAAGGAGTATGAGTCAAGAAAAAATGGGATCACTAGCCTCTGGATCCAAGATCTAAAAGCTTATACTAGTAGAATCTGTACTAAGAAAACACATGGCACATTACCTAATTGGGTAAAAGAACAAGTGGAAATAGAAGGATTAGGTTTACTAGATTAGAGAAGTTTGTGCAGTAGCTCTAGCTGTTCTTTGGTGAATGATGGTATTTCTGAAGAAGATTCCAGCCCCGGTTCTTCACTGGTACACTGAAAAGCCTGGTTGCCATGGTTTTTTGTCCTTTTTTTGTTCAAGTTGGGCGGTTTTCCATGAATTTTCCAGCAAGTCTCACATGCCAGTATTTTTTGCAAAAACCACACCACGGCTTCTTTTTCTTATAAGAAGAATTGCCGTCTTGGTTCATTGTTGTCTCGATCGAAACTTTGTTAACAGAACTCTCGGCTTTTGTTAATGTCGTTGGGTGGCGTAGCCCAGTAAATGTTGTTTTTCATCAGCAACACAGGAAGAAAGTTGCTTGATACTGTGCAAGATTGATACCAAAAGTGTACATTTTATTCATCTAAGAGCTACAAATTTATAGTACAGGAAAGCAATCAAGATATGATTTTCTTTTGATCTAATTACCTAAACTATCTATAGCAAATCAGATCTGATTTTATCAGATCAATTAAGATCCTACAAAAATCAAATCTTAAATATTCACAAATCAAAACAGCCATTTGTTGTTCTCTGAAAAACTTTGTATTTTTGTCCTGTTTTTTTAACCATTGGACTCTGGACCTTTGCCTCCAATGAATCTCTTCATTTACTGCCAGTTCTTCAAATACAATGGATAATTTGTCTCTTAATGCCATTTCATCTCTTCCCAAGCCTCTTTACTGCTGAAGAATATCCAGTTCTTCAATTTGATTGAGGATGCTGATTTTCTTCATTCTTATGTTACCATGTGTAGTTAGGTTCCATTCTTTAAGCTTGAGCTTCAAGGTTTTTAGCTTACTTGCTAATATGTAGTCTGGCATGCCTACAGCATCAAAAGAACCCCACCAAACCTTAAATTGATCTTTGAAACCATCCACTCTTAACCACCAACTTTCAAACTTGAAATAAGATTTTGAAACATCCCAGCTGCCAAGCTGCCACATCTTAGAGAAAGAGACCAATGATCTGAACTGACATATGGGAGGATTGTCTGCTTGATGTTTCTAAATTTATCATCCCATTTAAGGGAGTAGAGAAATATGTCTATCCTGGAGCTGGATTCTGAGTGCCTCCCCTAGCCCAAGTGTATTGTCCACCACTGAGAGGTGGATCCACCAACTCTGCATCTTCAATGAAGTTGGAAAATCTTTCATACTTCTAGACAGGGAGGTTGCATTCTTCTTTTAAGAGATGAACCTAGTTGTGTTGAAATCACCACAAGCTACCAAAGGTCTTCACATAATCCCCTGGATCCACCAATCACTTCCCAAAGTTCCAACCTATCTTTCCTGGAGTTTGGGCCATAAACTCCAGTCAAGCTCCACACAAAATCTTGATTTAATCCTTGAAGCCACACGTCAGAGAATGTACTCCAGTGCAGATAAGCTCTCCCTTCCAAATTCGACTATCCCACATGAAGAGAGTTCCCCCTCTTGTGCCTTTTGCTTGCAAACATTCAAAATTTACCCATATATTTAGCCCATATCTCTTTCGCATACGAAGATATGTTCCCAACAATTTTTATCTCCTGAAAACAGTAAATGTCTGTTCCCCATTGGTGAACAAGGCTTTTTAAAGTAGTTCTCTCTCCCCTACCATTAATACCCCTCACATTCCGTGAGATGATATTTATTTTCATGATCCACCTTCAAGTGTCAATCTCCCCCTAGCTCTGCTACCATTGCTTTTGAAGTTCATGTCAAAGATTAGGTCTTTGATTTCCTGTATTCCTTTCCATCTTGGTGTTCCAGAGCTTTCTGGAATCGTTAGAAGATTCTTAGTGGTTCTCATGCTATCAATCTTCAAAAATAATGCTTGAGTCTCTTTCTCACAATCATTATAACTGACCCCAAATTGTTTGCATATTTTGCTAATATTTTGCTTATGGAGGGCATGACCCTTGATACGAAGGTGTGGAGGACGCAGATTAGGGTAGGGGGTTAGTGAGCAGGAGTCCGTCCGTATTAGTAGGTAAGAGTGCTTTTGTTTGTATCTACGCCTATGCTGCTTGTTCGCGGTGTTTCAGTGTTGTCTTCGATTTCGAATAGAGAGTTTACAGTATTAGGCCTAGCTACTATGTTGGACAACAAAATATATCTCCGATCGGGGGAAGTCTTACGATATCACGGAGTCGAGTTCTAAAGCAGAAATATGCTACGATTGGGAGGAAAGTACTAGAAATCTCATGAGGAGAATGGTGTTGAGCAAGGGAGCATTGATGTGGATTTGCAAGAGATTCTCCGAAGCATCAGGGATCAAAGGGAGGACATTTAAGTCATGGAGAGTCAGAGATTTCTCCACAAGCATTTTCCTATCCTTAAATTACAATCAGTATAGGAGGTTTTTATCATTGATTTCAGTTAAAGGCAGCGACAGAGCAGTTATTATCATCTATTATCATCCCAGAGAACACATTTAATGAAGGTTGGGAGAGACTAGCAAAGAAAATAGACACATTCATTAATAGGAATACAACCATCTCTATGGAAATTAAATGCAAAAGGGAGGCAGATCTAACTGCAAACACGGAGAAAGGCAATTATCTACAAATATTGCACAAAAATAAATGGACACGAAGAGAGACAGAGGCGCCGCTAAAGAAACGGGAGACAATGGAGTTCTGAAAGCAGAAACTTAGTTGGAGGAGAAAGATCTTTTGGGGAGATGTTTGGTTGGGAACTTTTCTGGCAAAAAGATGCTCCCACAAGAAATGAAGTCAGAAGTTGGGCTCACCAGACTTGGAAAGGATCGCAAGAAATTCAAGTGTATGACATCAACGAATCTCTATTCTTGTTTGAATTCCAGTCAAGGAAAGCAACTGAACACGTACTGATAGGAGAATGGTGGAGACAAGGAAGCAAACTAAATTTGCAGTGGTGGACACCAAAAGCAAGAGCTTTTCCAAAGTCCCATAATTTTCAATGGTTATGGATTCGAATTCTAGGGATACCGCTCCATCTTTGGTATCAATCTGTTTTGAAGAAGATAGGAGAGAGGAGTGGGGGTTGGATTGAGACTGAAGAAGAGATGAAATAGAAAAATCATCTCCGATGGGCCAGAATCCGAGTAAGAGGACCGGCGAACAAAATTACGACATCTATTGAGGTTGCAGATGAGAACACTATTTTTTCTTTACCCATCTGGGTGGAAACTCCGGTGACATATCAGAGGAGGTCAGAGGTGGAGGAGAGTACAAAAGAGGTAAGAGAAAGGGGTGGTCTTCGAGAAGCAGACTGGTCAAGAGGTTTTAAGGTTCAGAGATAGGAAAGGAACTGAAGTGCAGCTAGAGGATTTATGCAGAGAAGTCAGGGGTCAAAAAGGTGAAAGTAGTCACGTTGGGGAGCACATGTTCAGGGACCCCACATCTGCAGAGATTCATATTCCACTTATTTCAAAAGATGGGTCTCTTATTTTGGGCCAACAGCTGTCCCAAATATCTAGTAATGTAAAGAAAGGACCTGAACCTTTTTTAAATGAACTAAACTCTTGGGATAAGGCCCAAGAGCAATTCTTTTCCTTAACAGATTGTATTTTAATGGAGGAAGCTGAGAGAATGATTACAGAGCCACATAATTATTGAGGAAGATGATAATTCGATGCATGCAGAGATCGCGGTCCCTATCCCAGTTACGGAAGAAAATATTGAATTGGGGGAGCAGCAAGTTTGAAAACAAATTACTCTGCTGGGAGACCCAACTCCCATTCAGTCTGTTGCTTCAGATTGTTCCGAAGAAGCCGAGGGGAGAGCCAATGTGTGGGTGCAGCACAATATTTTAAGTTTCGACAAGGAGTTTGGAGCAACATTTGAGAGGTGCACAAATGAGGCTCAAACTCTACTTCTCAAGATTGACCAGAAAAGGGAAAGGGAAAGGGAAAGGGAGGTAAACTTAACAAAAGTTACTGTTGAAAAATTTGATAAACAAATTGTCCCAAAAGAAATTAGAAACCTGATCTTTGATGTCAAATTTAAAGAAAAGGAACCAAGGAGTGAATCAAGAAGTAGAGGGAGGAATTCATCCGTTCATTCATCGTGAAGATGAAAATTCTTTCATGGAACGTAAGGGAGCTTAACAGCTTAACAGGGAGAATAAAAGAGATCTAGTGAGTAGTAGAATTCAGCAAGAGGGGGTTGACATCATTGTGTTAATAGAGACGAAGTTGAGAGGGGTAGCAAGAGACTATGTACAACAGTTGGGGGGAATAGGTGGATGGGGGTGTATGGCTTGAGTCCATTGGAAGTAAAGGAAGTATAATGGTGATGTGGGATAAGAGATTTTGGAACGGAGAGGTGGAATATGGAAAACAATGTATCACCTGCAAGCTGATTAGCATAAATCAGGATTTTACTTGGTTTCTTACCGCAGTCTATGCATCCTGTGATAGAAATGAAAGAAGGGGGCTATGGGAAGAATTGGGTGCCATGAGAAGTTTCTATGAAGGACCATGGGTTGTTTGTGGGGACTTCAATACCACTAGATTCCTAACAGACAAATTGCAGCAGAATATCAGGAGCTATGTCATTTTTCCAGATGCATAAATAAGTTGGAACTTATAGACCCCCTTTATTTGGGGGGTCCTACACATGGAGGGGAGGAGCAAATCAGAGGAATGCTTCAAGATTAGATAGGTTCCTTTATTCTTTTCCTTGGAATGAATTGTTCACTCAAGTTAGACAAAGCATATTACCAAACTTAGGGTTTGATCAAAACCCTGTAGTGCTGACTTGTGGGGATGATGCATTCAAAAATCATATTTCAAATTTGAGAATTGGTGGTTGAATGTTGAAGGGTTCAGAGACAAAGTTTAGGAGTGGTGGGATTCTTTTAATGTGGTTGGCAGACTTGACTTCAAGCTTGCTACTAAGCTCAATCTTCTTAAGAAAAATCTCAAAGAATGGAGCAAAAATAATAAGGGTAATAGGAGAGTGAGAAAAAATAAGATTATGGAGCAGATTGGCAGTTTAGAGGCTATCCAGGAGCTCAGTCCGTTAACTGATGATGAACAACTGATGAGAGCTAATCTAGCAATAGAATATGAAGAGGTTGCAAAGAATGAGGAGATTCACTAGAGACAAAGATCTAGGACCCAGTGGATTAAGAGTGGGGATAAGAACACCAAATTCTTTCACAGAATGGCTACAGTTCATAAAAGGATCAATACCATTGACACCCTGAAGATCAATGATGCAGTGACCTCAGATCCTGTGGCAATCAAACGTTCAGTTGTGGAGTTCTATCAAAACTTGTATAGAGAAATTGAAAGATGGAGACCTTCTCTGAACATGATGGAAGCTCAATCTATCTCAGGGGAGGAACAAGACTGGATATCAAGGGGTTTTGAAGAGGAGGAAATAAGGGAAGGAATTAGGCTATGTGCAGTTGACAAGGCACCCGATCCAGATGGTTATACTATGGCATTTTTTCAAGCTTTTTGGGAACTGATAAAAGAGGATCTGAGGCAAACATTCCACAACTTTCACTCCCAGCAAGTATTTGAGAAGAGTTTCAATGCTACCTTTGTAGCATTAATTCCTAAGAAAGTAGGGGTTGATGAGCTGAAGGATTTGACCTATAAGTTTAATTACCGAAGTATACAAAATAATTGCAAAAGTTTTGGCAGAGGTTAAAGAAGGTTATCAGTAAAGTAGTGAACAAGTATCAAATGGCTTTCATCAAGGGGCGGCAGATCATGGATGCTGCTCTAACAGCAAGCGAATGTGTTGATACCAGAATGAGAGGAACAACACCTGGGGTAATGTGCAAATTAGACATTGAGAAGGCTTATGATCACCTAATCTGGGATTTTCTAATCAACACCCTCAGGCAGATGGGATTTGGATGGAGATGGCTCAAATGGATATCTTTTTGGATCAAAACCACTAAGTTCTCCATTCTTGTAAATGGAGAACCAGCTGTTTTTTTCTGGCAGAAAGAGGGCTAAGGCTAGGGGATCCTTTGTCCCCTTTCTTGTTCATAATAGCCATGGAAAGTTTGGATTCCCTAAATAACTGGATAAGGGGGTTTGGCATCAAGAACAGGGCAGATGAAATCATGTATATGACTCATCTACTGTATGTTGATGATACAATAGTCTTTTGTGAAGCAGCACAGGAGCAGATTTGTTATCTCAAGGTAATATTGATCATTTTTTAAGCATGCTCAGGTCTCAAAGTAAATTGGAGGAAAAGTAGCATTTTTCCAATAAAGGAGGTCTTGCAGATTAAAACTCTCGCAAACATCTTGAAGTGCAAGATAGAAAAATTGCCAACAGTTTACCTTGGGATGCCATTAGGATCAAAACACAAAGCATTAGAGATTTAGGATGGGATTATAGAAAGATCTGAGAAAAAAATAGCAATATGGAAATCCCAGTATTTGTCTTTGGGAGGGAGAGTAACTTTGATCAATTCAGTGCTAGACTCTATGCCAACGTATGTGATGTCTTTATTCCCAATTCCAGGTGAGGTGGTGAATGCTTTGGATGCCCTGAGAAGGAACTTCTCGTGGCAAGGAAACAAAATTGAGAAGGGTTTTAATTTGGTAAAATGGGTGGTAGCTCAACAAAGCAAGGAAAGTGGGGGTCTGGGAGTTAAAACTTGCAGTTACAGAACAAGAGTTTGTTAACCAAATGGCTATGGAGGTATGTTCATGAGGACCAAGCTTTCTGGAAAGAGATAATACGACACGAATATGGGCAAGAAGATAATTGGTGCACTAGAGAGGTGACAAACACTTAGGGAGTAGGAGTATGGAAGACCATTAAAAATCTCTGGACAGACCTAAAAGACAACACTAAGATCTTTGTGGGGAGGGGAGATAAGGCAAAGTTTTGGACGGATAAGTGGTGTGATCAAGGAACTTTGAATTTGTTCCCTAGACTTTATTCTATAAGTTCAAATCCAAATTACAGAAAAGAGGAGATGTGGTTTCCCCAAGGGTGGAACATAGTTTTTAGAGGACTTCTCGAAAATAGTTGAGGTTGCGAAACTTTTAAAGATGATAAATGGAGGGCCTGGTGCTAATCTAGAATCAGATAGACTGAAATGGGCACATCATGAAGATAGAAGTTTCTCCGTAAATAAATATTATAAATGGGGGTTGTCTGGAAGGGCAAGCAGATCTGTTAGCCCACGGAAGGCAATCTGGAAGAGTGTGGCTACAACCAAAGTGAAATGCTTCACTTGGTTAATTGCTAAAAGAACTTGTTTGACACATGAAGCAATGCAGAAAAGGGGCATTAACATAGCCTCAAGATGTTTTTTGTGCATAGAGGCCCTAGAGACCAACAAACACCTTTTCCTTCACTGTAAAGTGACAGCCCAGGTCTGGTCCCTTTTTACTAGCATTGCCAACATTAATTGGATCATGCCAGAACACACAGCAGATCTACAAAGCTGCCGGATTAGGACGGGGGGCAGTAAGAGCTAGAAGAAATGGTGGAGATCAGTCCCAACTAGCATTTGGTGGACCATTTGGAAAGAAAGAAACCGGAGAATCTTTGAAGGGAAAGAATGTACTATAGAAAATATTAAATGGAAAGTTATCACTTCCTTAGGTTTTTGGTGTAAAGAACAAGATATAGATGATGAGATCCAATTAGTGGACTTTATAGGAGCTCTGTAAGTATTTCTTCTCTTACTTTCTTTGTAATACTTTTGGTGGTGGCCAGCATATCCCTTATGCTAAGGAATACAATGTTACCAGTTTAAAAAAAAAAAGTAGTCCACAGTATTACTGTATTACCTTGTGGGTGCCTTGCTTTTAGAGCCGTCAATATGGGCTATGCCCGTTGGGCTGGGCCGACCCGACCTGTAATTTGATGGAGTTGGGCTTCAGTTTTTGCAGCCCATTTAAGAACACGGCTTTCTAGCCCGGTCCGAATAAGCCCATGGCCTGTGGGGCTTGAGCAATGTGGGTTGGACTAGCCCATGGGCCAGCCCGTAAGTCAAATACATGCAACTATTTAGATTTTTTATTAGTATTTTTATTTGGTTCGAAGGATATCATGTCAAAAGTTATTTAATTTCGCTATTAGGAGTATTTTTTGGGGTGTTGGAGACTTGATTAACAAGTATTAACACTATGTAATATTGTTTGGTAATATTTATGTTTATTAACATTCTAAAATTAAATTATAATATATTATTTTAAAAAGTGGGCTGGCTCGTGAGGCCCGCAGCCCATAGAGTAATGGTGTGGGCTTGGTGTTTTTTGGCCATCATTTTGATGGGTCAGCCCGGCCCGGCCCGGCCTCGTCAAACTCAAAGCCCAGATGGGCTGGGCAGACCCGTATTGACAGCTCTACTTGCTTTTATTATTATCTAGCAGTGTGTTATCCCATTTTTGTTGTGTGCTTTTATGTTTTCTATTTGTTGGTTGGTTATACTGTTACCTGTCCTGAGCCGAAGGTCTATCGAAAACGACCTCTCTACTTTATCTGAGGTAGTGATATGGATTGCGTACACTTTACCCTACCCAGACCCCACTTTGTGGGAATACACTGGGTATGTTGTTGTTGTATTATTTGGAACATCCCTAAAAGGTCATATCCATGCCATAAACTGAAGAAAGAGTATTTACTGGTTCGGCATCCTTTAACAGCAAAGGAATCTCTTCAATCTCTTCAGAAAAATCCATCGCTTGCATGATAGAAATAGGAGAGTTATTGTACTCTTGTTCTGCTTCTTCACTTGTCAAAGTGTGTCCTTTTCCCCCTGCCAGAATCCCTGTACCCTTTGCACTGTTGTTGCAATGATGTTCATGTTAGTGTTCGACTACCTCCAGGTAGGAAATTAGAGGTATCGAATGGAGTTGGTTGTTTTTAGCACTGAATGCCTGGAGTTCAAAAATCATTGAGTCTCTTTCCTTGGGCTTGAGTTTATCAGTATTGTTTCTCAATAATTGAATTGGGTCTGGGCCTAATTAATTTCTATCGCCCAAATCTTTCTTCAGAGTTGGATCTTTTGTTTTAAAGATCTCTGTGGCTCCAGTGTGTCTCTCACGTGGGGGATTTTTATAATTGGCTCCAGCAGTCTATTGATGCACCCACGTGCCCAAAAGCCTGTTTTGGCGTGAAATCCATCAATATAGTACTGCGTTTTTCAAAAAGACACACGGTAACTCTATTACCCAACGGTCTTGAGGTTTCTTCCTCTCCAATCATTTTTTTTTCCTTTTCACGGTTGCCAGAACTTCACACCAAATCGGCATTTTGAAGATATAGCCATCGCTTCCCATCTCCACCTCTCTTGGGACATCTCCATCACCTTTAACTTTAATCCGGGCCCAGTGAAGATGGTTTTTGAGTGTGGTTTCCTCCTCTGTTTCGATCCATCCACCACATGCATCTCCGATCTGCTTGAATGTGGTTTGTGACGACAAATTCAAAGGTAAACCATATACACGGATCCACGCCCAACTTCTTGTCACATTTTTCGGCCAGCATCCTACAATGGGTGACCACCAATCTAGTGTCAGCTTGGACTTCTTCCATCTCCATTCTCCTTTAAGCACATGCTCTGCCTCCTTTCTGGATGGAAGCTCAAACAGAAAGTGTGAGTCGTTCATCACATAAATATTGATTCCATGAGAGAAGTTCCAAACACTGCATATCCATCTTCAGATGTCATTCAGAGTTGGAATTTCTTGGCTCGAGTCCAAAAAATTCCACACAATGCATCTTCCCAGCACATCATCTTCTGAGACCATAGAACTACCGGGGATGCTGATTCTGGAGTTAATGATCTGAGGTGTGAACCCTTTTGATGCTTCTGTGGCCATTTGTTGCTTCTCATGGGTTCAGCAAACAAAGACTGGGTCTGATGGGGTCTGACAGCTGCTGCTCTCTCTCCCTTCTCTGGAACAATAATGAACTTTGAGATTCTCTCTGCTATTGCTGACCATCCAGCAGTTAATGTAATCTCAGGAATTATAATCACTGATCTGTAATGCAATAAAACTGCTATAGCTAACATTTTCATTGTATTTAAGAGTGCAAAAGAGTTCAGCATAGTGGTCTCTTGTTTTCCATCTTCTGACAGACATTCTTTGCTCCTTCGAAGCTGCAATAAATACATGAACTAGCCATCTCATAACTTTAAGACTTAAAGTTACTTTCCTCATTAAATTCCTGCTTACACTCGCTCCATTCAAACCAAGTTTCTGCTTTAGAACTGAACTTAGAGATGTCACAAGATTTAAACCCGGCATGAAAACAAATCCCATCTTCTCCCATGTGAAAAGTTGCGATTCTATAAACTGAAAGAGGTAAAAAAAGAGAACGGTTAAAGCTAACACAGAAGGTATTAGCTTGGTCTGAGAAAATAGAAGGAAAGATTTTCCGGCTGAAAGAGTTGCCGGAAAAGGTCTACCCTCCTAAGAAGTAGGAGAGACGATTCTTGGGAAAAGTGCCTGGGAGCATTCTTAGTTTTCTCTCTTGACTCAGAAATGGTGAAGTAATGGATATTTTGTTTTTCCAAGTAATATTACTTCACCATATCTACGTAATCATTTACAACAATCACCAAACCAGTGAGTCCACTGATCGCTTTAAAGATGATTAATGTAATCGCTAATCCTGTCTAACTCATTTGAACTAATCAACAAGCCAAACGAGTCGAAATTTGTTACTGTCCAATAGATTTTATGTACCATTCTCCACCAATAATTCAATCAGAGAGCAAATGATGCAATTACCTTTTGCTTTACTACTAAACATTCCAGCTACAGCAGCAAGACTCTCCTCACATGTGTCTCGAAACTGGACATAAAAGAGAGAATTAATTTAAAGTCTATTCTCAAGGAAACCATAATGATATAAGACAACATCAGAGATGAGCAAAGAAAGGAGAATGAAGGCAAAATCAAACAATGTGACTGTTTAGTCTACAAAAAAAGACCCCAAGACAACCTTCATCTATACATCAAAAAGGAAGTCACATAAACATTGATGTTGAGAAGGGCCACCAGTTTCTTTTTTCCCTATGACTAAAAAAAATTACTGCAAGGCACCAAAGTTAGGTGTTGCCTTATACAACAATTGTAATAAGAAAACCAATGTATGTA
This sequence comes from Capsicum annuum, assembly GCF_002878395.1. Taxonomy (NCBI): domain Eukaryota; kingdom Viridiplantae; phylum Streptophyta; class Magnoliopsida; order Solanales; family Solanaceae; genus Capsicum; species Capsicum annuum. The sequence goes on along the minus strand of NC_061120.1, from coordinate 53,766,778 downwards.
TACGCAAAATAGCAAGCACTGGAATTGGAGAAAACTTTGAATTTGAGAATTCCTACAACATGCCCAGTGGAATCCCACAAGTGAGGTCTGGGGAGGGTGGTTTGTAAGCAGACCTTACCCCTACCTTCTTAAGGTAGAGGGGTTGTTTCTGGTAGACCCCCGGCTCAAGTAAACCATTTCAAAGCAGGTTTGAAAAGGAAATGCAGTATTGAAGAAGCCATAATGAAAATAATGGAGAGCAGTAACAGCAAAATAATATGATATCCGAAGCAAAGAAAACAACATGTAAAAGTAAAAATTGAAAAATAAGATATAGAAGAGTAATAATAAAGAATAATACTGATATGGAAAGTATGGACTGCGTACATTTTACCCTCCCCAGACCCCACTGTGTGGGAATACACTGGGTTTGTTGTTGTTGTTGTTGTTGTAATACTGATATGGAAAATAAGGGGCAGGCAAGGTGTTCCAAACTATCATCATGCCTCTCGCACAGGAAAGCAAGAAATCGTTTGATTACCTACTAAACTTCCACCCTAATCCTCGACCTCTCCGTAACCTACTATCTAGGGTCATGCCCTCAGTAAGTTGAAGGTGTGTCATAGCCTGTCTAATCACTTCTTCCCGATACTTCTTTGGTCTACCTCTACTTCTCCTCAAATCGACCAACCTTTCACACCTCCTCCTACATTTGACCAAATTTCCACGTGCTATCATATGCACGAAAAACTCAAAACTTCCATTTTAGCTCCAAAACACGATAGGGTGGAAGTAAATCTCCTACATACAGTGGGAAGATGCAAGGTTCCTCAAATATACGAGATAACCACAACGAAAATCTCCAGAATGCAACAATACGTGGATACTTTCTGCAATTGCTACGCACTTTCTGCAATTGCTACACAGAAAACATCGATTAGGATAAAAATCTTTTTAACCTCCTTATGGACATCTTAAGGTGTAGGCGGCCATCTTGGTCAAGCCATCCCCATGATGCAATTCAAGGTAACTTTTATCAAAATTATAAGCTCTAATATGACATGGAGCAGTTACAGCTGGCTGAGGACATGACCCTAGATATAGGAAGGTAGGGAGGAAAAACATTAGGATAGAGGGTTAAGGTGCGTGGGTGAGTCGTAGTCTGTAGTTAGGAAGGCTTTGGTGTCCTTTGTTTGGCAATGTACAATATTTTTGTGGATGTCGTGCGTATGTTATTTTATCATGTCCCATGCTTTTGATGTTTTTTTGTATACTGTCTTTTGTCTTGAGCCGGGGGTCTATCGGAAACAGCCTCTCTACTTCTTTAGAGGTAGTGGTATGGACTGCGTACATTCTACCCTCCTCAGACCCCACGATGTGGGAATATACTGGGTTTGTTGTTGTTGTTGTTGTATAAGCTCTAATATGAAATTACAACGCCCTACAACACTAAATAGCGTGATATACTGATCAATAGTTTGATCGGGTTTGTGTAAATCTATTTGTTCCCAGGTGGATTCTAGAGATTTCTTCCGAATTTCTAGAGCTCTTTCTCTGGTGGTCTTCTACCATCGAAGTATACATCATCTAAGTTACTCGGACTGTTCACTTTCGATGCCACACTCATGTGGACATGAGATGGGTGTGGGTGTGGGATCTGTACCCGATCTGATCAACCAATTTTGGGTACTTTGACCAAAATCGGCTGGAAAAATCCTGATAGATTTAATGAATTTTGTAATCAAGACAAAAACTAAGGTGAAATTAAAGAAAATGAAATGCCTTGTATATAGAAATTCCTATGTTACTGTTTTTCCTTTTATCTCTTTCCAGGATTCTCCTCTTGATCAATATTTTCTCAAGTTTTCCACATAATATCGCATAATTTAGGTTTTATAACTCTATTTTTGCGTATTAGAATTATGTTCACCCGTATTTATGCCCGGATTGATATCCCCTAATCTTAAAAACGAGACCACGAAGAATCCAATCTCTAGATCCGCACTCATATCGGACACCTGCACCTGTGTCCGAGCAACTCAGCACATCATCTTCCTTATTTTTTCTTTCTTTTTTTCTGGTTGTTTAGAGTCCATGGAGAACAGGTTGTCCCTTAGACGGGAGGAAATCATACGATTTTTTTTGTGAGAAAGATAACTTTTTATCTATATACCCATAGGTGTACTACATCAAAAATGTGTAGTCCCCCTTCCAAAAGTATTACAGAAACTATTTGATTCCTATTTGTATTTTTTGTTACAAATAGTCTAGAACATCAAAAATATCTTCTTTCTATCCTAACACTTTCTGTTCACACCAAAAATAATAAAGAGCTAAACAATTCATCCTAAAATTTTGTAAATTGTTCTGTTTTCCCTTAAAACACCTTTGATTGCTTTCTTTCCATATTGTCCACTAGATACATGCTGGGACAATCTACCATCTCTCCTCCTTTTCTGTAGTATTAGTATTTCCCACTCTGATCCAACACTTAAGAACACCTTCAATGTTCCTTGGTTTTACCCAAGTAATCTTCCTTAGGCTGATGAATATCCTCCAAAGCTGATCCACCCATTTACAATGTAAAAAAGAGATGGTTAACTGTCTCAGCTTGTTCCCCACATAAATAGCATTTAGAACATAGTTGGAAATCCCTTTTCTTCATATTTTCTTGTGTTAGCACTGCTTCCTTAGCCAACAACCAGGAGAAACAGTTGACTTTGTAAGGAATTTTGACCCTCCATATCATCTTCAATTGCCAGAGTTCTTCTCCTATTTGTGAGATGATGAGATCTTCGTATGCAGAGTTTACACTAAAAACCTCTTTACTGCCAATCTTCCATACTATTGTGTCCTCTTCCCCTGTTAGATTGTTAAACGATTTCATAGTATTGTAGAAAGCACCTATCCTCTCCATCTCCTAATCATTTAAATTTCTTCTAACAGAGACAATTTCTTCTTCAGAGGCATGGTTTGAGAGGGTGGAGAGTGCTAGATTGTCAATTAGACGTATGGTTTTGAGTAGGGAACCTTTACTTTGGCTATGCAAAAGGTTAAAGGAAGCACCAGAACAGTGGAAAAAGTTTCAAATCATGGAGACGTCAAGATATTTCGACAAACATTTCAGTGGAAAAAGTTTCAAATCATGGAGACATCAAGATATTTCGACAAACATTTATTGTACACAGCAACAACAACAACAACATACCCAATGTATTCCCACAAAGTGATTATTGTACACAGTAGTTCAATAAATATGGCTGAATCAAATCTCTGATTTCTGTGAAGGACCAGAGTAGATTAGTGATTATTATTGGGGGATTTTTGTAACGAAAGTAGATAACTTCATTAAGAGAAATGCAGACAAAAAGGAGGCACTTATTACATAAGGGGAGCTAAACTCAATACAAACATTGGGAAGGGAAACTATGAGGAAACTCTACATAGGGTAAATGGAGCTAGAAAGAAATGGATTTAGTTAAGGAGAACTCAATGCTGAAGACATTGATGACAGCAGCCTTCTACGCAGGTGTCAAGCTTGTATGACATTGAAGGGGGCTCAGAAAGTTCAGGTGTATGACATGAATGGCTATCTAATTTTATTCAAATTTCACACCAGGAAGATTTTTGAACATATTATTAGAGGTGATTAAAGGAGACAAGATACAATCTTGAAGCTTGACTGGTGGTCACCGACAAAAGCAGCATTCCCTGATGAAACAAAGTTTGACTGGTTTTGGATAAGGATGCTAGTGCTTCCATTACAGCGCTGGAACAGCAAGGTGATGGAAAAAATAGGCGACGGAAGTTGGGGCTGGTTAGAAACTGAAGAACAGACGGAAATTAAAACCACTTGAGATGGGCAAGGATCAGAGTTAAGGACTAAAGGAGAAAATTCTGATGAAGATTCAGATTGTCGACAATGTCGGAGACTGAAAACCACTTGAGATGGTTAGACTGTTTTCACCAACTCTAATATTTCCAACGAACCTCCTGCTTCGCTCGTAAAATTGGAACCATCGGACCTGAATCTTGCTGACATCAAGAAGCTCACAAGATTTTTCTTCGGCAGAAAAGAATATCTTCTCCACTATTGTTGAGGAGAAGGAATCTCTGGAAGGGAAACTCTAGCCGAAAAAGTGAAATTTTTGAAAAATGGCTCATTTCCCAAAAGAGAAAAAAAGTGTGTTTCTTATCTAATTTCGGCCATAGAATCTTCAAGTTTAAAAAATAAAATGGCAAAATGATATACTGGACCCTTATACTTGTCTGAATTTGTATTGTGGACACTTCTACTTAGCCCTTTGTCATCTGAACCCCTAAACCCTTCATAACACTATTTTAAACCCTTTCTTTGATTTGGCATCCTATGTGGCATAAACAGCCAAGGAGCATGTGCTACAAACATTTTTGGAGCGTGAGACATTATAAAAAGGGCCCAATGGTCATTTAAAGCCCTTATATCAGCCGTTTTCTTCTCCATTTGCATCTAACAACATTGTTGGACAATTTTGAACTTTTTTCTTGCCTCTTTCTCGATCTTCTCTCTTCAAATTTCTTCACCATTAATTTTTTTGCTTGTCCTTATACACCTCTCTTTTTCATGCATTTTCAGTTTAATTTTTTCCTTCAATTTTAACCATGAAAATTTATTTTTGCTATTGTGGACTTTATGCCATTGAAGGCATAACACTGCTACAAAATATCTTAGACTAAAATTAGGCACGAAATAAAGCAAAACCCCCAAGAAATTCCAAAAAAAAAATCAGTGTTAATTAATCAACAACCCTAAAATCAAAGAACGATACAAATACTCAGGAAAAAAAACAACAAAACTCGAACAACAAATAATTAGGAAATAAGTTGAAAAAATTACATAGATAGCTTGAAAATCGAACAAAAAAACTCGAACAGTTGAATGAAAACGAAGGGGAAAGTGGAAAATAAAAAGTTGGGGTGCCTATATGAACAATGGATGAATTAGAAGATGAAAAGGTTTTGAGGTCTTTTAACTCTATCCCACGTTATTTCCAACGTGTTATTTTGGGATTATTTCACGCTCAACAAAGTAGTCGAAAAAGGGTTTAAAATACTGTGTTATGAAGGGCTTAGGGGCTTAGATGACAAAGGACTAAGTAAAAGTGTCCATAATACGAACTCAGACAAGTACAAGGGTCCAGTAGATCATTTTATTTATATATTTAGAAACTACATAAAAAATATTATAAGTCATAATAATTAACAACTCAAAATAATTAAAAGGCAAATGAAAAAATCACGACAAAAGAAAAACTTGATTCTCCAAAAAATAGTTGTACCACATAAAGTAGTACAAAGGGAGTATCCAACTAGGGGAAATAAGCAGGAATAGCCAATTTCTACCTTGGCATACTCAATTGAGTCTTAATGCATCTCAATTGACTTGGGAAAGCTAAATGAGATAGATTCAATAGGATTAGAAAATCTTATTGAGTAATTTAACATGAAACCATATTAATTATCCAAAATAAATTCGCCTAAAATAAGTTATTGCCTTGTGACCTGGAGGTTAGGGGTTCAACCCGTGGAAACAGCCTCTTGCAAAAATGCAAGATAAGGCTAATACAATAAACCCATGTGGTTCGGTCTTTCCCCAAACCTCGTGCATAGCGGAAGCTTTAGTGCACCAGGTAGCGCTTTTTCAAGAGATTGACACACTAATGAAGCAAACAATCTACCCTAGCACCTTATGAACATTTCGATTATTTCTTAGTTTTGTCATTTGTTATTAGTTTACTTGTTTTAATTCAGTCAACAAATTCACTTCTCAATCCATATTGACCGGCGCTTTTAGGAGAATTTTCTAACTACAACCAACTTTTCACTTATTTTGCTCCCGGTAGAGAATGGACCTGGTAATAATATGTACATTTGCAATTGATTGCTTCTCAAGTTAAAAAAAAAAATTGACTGCTTATCTCGATTCCGAAGCAAAGTTGGGCGACATTAGAAGTATATCCAATCTAGGCAAAGACTACAATTCAGAATGATATGCTAACCATGCAAACCAAGCAGGTGTACAAGTGGAAGGATCTGAAAAGTCATACTATAGAATCGGAGAGAGTAAGAGGAATTAGAACTTCAAATTAAAAATGTCATTAACATAGTATGTGAAAGATGGTCCTCATCCAAACGATAATTTGATATTTGTTTCTAATTTTTCTGTAAATGATGCCCACATGTTACATTCCCTTGTATTTGAAATCGTTAGTGTATAAAGGAAGGCACCCTCTTGAAGCCACAAATAATAAAACTCGCACACTACTTATAAAAGTAATATAAGCTCTAAGGAGAGATTGCTAGGCTATTACCAAATTTAAAAGGATGACGCAACAATAGTAACGGAAACAATATTGAAAATTTGAACTAGCAGAGTCTAGCCATTCAGAAATACAAGGTAAGGCGGCATACAATAAACCCTTACGGTCCGGTCCTTCCCCGGAACCAACCGGCATAGCAGGAGCTTTAGTGCACCGGGTTGCCCTTTTTCAGAGTCTAACCATTATTCTTTCTATTCTAAGGATAGCGGAATTAGAAAGATAAAACAAGTAAATAAAAATGGGTTAGGAATAAAGTGAATTGTAGAGCCCATATTGTGTACCTCGATACTAGAAACGACACGAGCAAGAGCTTTTACCATACTCTCAACCACATTTGTGTTTTTCGGATGCCTGCAAACAATCAAATACACCAACACATAAGTTTCAAAAAAAAAAAATACACACATATATAAAAAGGAGAACTGAAGAATAGAGGAACATGGTAACTTTTTAAACATGTAAAATCAACAGTATTAATGATGGAAGCTAGCACCAAGTAGGTGCCTAGGATTACAAAACTTTTACACAATCTAAACTGGGCATGCAAATGGTATAAGGTTCTTAATAAATTGTTCAATTCAGATGTAGCTTTCTGTTTACACCATAGTGATAAGCTAAACAATTATATGTTAGACTATGTATAGATTCATACTTCCATTCATAAAACCTATTGCTGCTTTCTTGCCATAAACTTCACAGCACATAAAGTGAACCATGCAGTTGATAACTCAACGGCACAACATTCCTTCAAACCAATTCAGAGTCTTCAGGAGTGGGAGGATCAGCTTCTTGATATTACATGTAGTGATCACCTCTATGCGACGATAGAAGACGAAAGCCAGATAACAAGCAGCTTCCTTGCAACTTCGATTTCCATGATCTCCACAAAAGAGATGCATGAAACAATCTAATTCCGCTTTTTCCCCACTGAGCAACCTACTTTTTGAATTTCTGTGGTATCATGAGACGGGAGGAGTTTGATTTGGCTTTCAATAGAAGAGAGAGGAGAAGCGAGCACTGAGAAGTGGATTTGAGGAGTTGGGCACATATCATTTGTTTTTGTGAAATGGAAGAGAAAATAGAAGATAACTTGGCTTAATTATTCCCTCAAGCTATTGGGATTACTTGTTTATGTTTACATGTTCCAAAAAGGAAAGGAAATCATAACCTAATTACAATAGGATTAAATTAAAGTCACTTACCATATTTAAATATATTCTAGAATATAAGGATTCTAACACTTGAGAGGCTAGCTTTGGATGGCTTCAAAAGGAGTAGAGGTAGGCCGAAGAAATACTGAAGGGAGGTGATTAGACATGACATGGAGCAGCTCCAGCTGACTGAGGACATGACCCTAGATAGGAAGATGTGGAGGTCGCGGATAAGGGTAGATGGCTAAGGTGTATGCGTGGGGTGCAGCATGCAGGTAGGTGAGTTCCTTTGTAGCCGGGTTAGTAAACCTAGGTTTGTGTTCATAGGTGACGTGTTATGTTAGTGTAGCTTACTACTAGGTAAGTATCCTTTGTCTTATGTCTTAGTACTTTTCTTATTTCGTGTCGCCCGTATGTTTCGTAGTTCGTGCTTCTCTGATGTCTATTTTATTATTTCTTATTCCTGATTTCTCTATTATGCCATCCATCCCTTTGTTTACTGTTCTTCATCTTGAGCCGGGGGTCTATCCAAAACAGCCTCTCTACTTCTTCGGAGGTAGCGGTATGGACTGCGTACATCTTACCCTCCCCAGACCCAATTTTATGGGATTACACTGGGTTTGTTGTTGTTGTTGTATAAGGATTCTAACACTCCCTCCGTTGGTGCATGCAAATTATATGTACCAAGCTTAAAACACATACAACTTATTATAAGACCTGCTAGGAACTTGGTGAATATGTTTGCAAGCTGATCATTTGACACGAACTTCGAGATGATGCCTCATGTACCTTCTCTTCGACAAAATGACATTCAATTTCTCTGTGTTTGGTCCTCTCATGGAACACTGAAGTCGATGCAGTGTAAAGTGCAACCTCATTATCACGCACAAGTTTCATCTTTAATCTCTCCAAATAGACCCTGACTCTTATTCGTGGGGTTTTGGTGATGTCAATGATTTCGAATAGTTAGTTTATAGTATTACCTTGTGGGCGTCTTGTTTCCTTTATTATCTACCGAAGGGCTATCCTTTTTTGTGGTTTTCTTTTATATTTTTAGTTGGTTATACTGTTATCTGTCCTGAATCAGGGATCTATCGAAAACAGCCTCTCTACTTCATCTGAGGTAGTAGTATAGACTGCGTACATTTTACCCTCCTCAGACCCTACTTTGTGCGAATACACTGGATATGTTGTTGTTGTATGTATCTACCAGATTTTTTTGTTAATGGTAACTTCCTCAAAACGAGAATGTGATTAGTGAAACAAATGCAAAAGCCACATACTTTACAATAGCACACACAGGGGGATCCCATAAGTGGGGTTTGGGGAGGGTGAGGTGTATGTAAACTTTACCCTACCTAATGTGAGGTAAAGAGGTGGCATCTAATAGACCCTCGGCTAAGAAAAAAAATAGGTCTGACAATTACAAGAGTAAAAGCTATGGTGAAAATATTGTAGAAAGAAAATTATTGCTAACAAAGTCAGCAAATATAGCCTACTTGAAAGAAACAACAGTAATAATACAATTGATGAATAGGATAATAATAAAATAATAATAATAATAATAATAATATTGATAAGTGGAGGAGGGGGCAAACAATGTGCTCTAAGCTAGAACCTTGTTCTCCCATAGAAAAGAGAGAAATTGCTCGACTACATAGTAACCCTTTACCCTAATCCTCAACCCCCACGCTTTCCTAGGATCATGTCCTCGATGCATTGAAGATATGTCATGTCATGCCTAATCACCTCTCTCCAATTCTTGCTCGGTCTACCTCTACCTCTCAGACCTATTATAGTCAACCTCTCGCACCTACTTATTGGGGCATATGTGCTCCTCTTTACATGCCCGAATCATTTCAGACTCACTTCCCGCATCTTGTCCACCATTGAGGTCACTCCCACCTTGCCCCATATATCTTCGTTCCTAAACTCATCTCTGTTAGAGTGCCCACACATCCACACCATGCACACTTTATGGTGCAGAAAAAACACAGGTAGTTCACATAATTTCACAATCTAGGGGGTGAAGCAAAAAAATAACAGCATGATCATATTATGTGCAGAAAGTAGGTTTCATCCAAAAAAAAAATATTTGTGAAAGTACGTTTCACCCAAAAACTTATCAGCAAAGAAAAATTCAAGCATGAAAATGTGGTCAACTTTACATGTCAAAATTATGGAAGAGAATTCGCATAGTGCGTGCTTCCACACAAAAACCCTGCCAAACAAGCAAAGTTATTATGAATTAGATTAGATAGAAGTTAGTATTCACTTGACTACTTCATAGATTCAATGTAAAGGTTGGAAGCAATAACAGGAGAATTATTTTTTTAAAAAAAAGTAAGAAGAAGAAGATTTGAGAAATACCCTCAAGATTTCAAGAACGAGAATGCGATGCCACAATGGTAAGTCTAGAGATATAACCCTCACCAACATGCTGAGAAATACCTGTCCGAAAGATGATTGCCTAGTTTAGCGATAAAAGATACTCATAAATAGTAAATAAAGTTGCCAATCAGAAATAACAAATAATAGCTTAAATAAAGCAAGACTAAAAGATCAGCAGATTTGTTAATAAATTTGACATCAGATAAAGTAAGCATGCATTTTGCAAAACTAGAGAATGAGTATAAGAAGTGCATAGTAGCGTGGAGTATAGAACTAAAGAAAGAAAGAAAGAAAGAAACACAAGTACTGGTAATTTGTGTGCTAGCATGTCGAAAATCCTTTAATGAATGAATATACTTCATCAAAAAGATCTACCAAGATTTAGGCTAGGGTTCTAAGTTTGTTTGTTTTTCCAAAAAGGGATTTAAGGTTAATCAATTTATTTTCATCTTTCCCCTCGTACTTAACATTATGCATCACAGTTGTAAGACAGTCTTCACGATTATACAAGATTTAGGTTAGGGTTCTAAATTTTTTTTTGTTTCCAATAATGGATTTAAGGTTAATTGTAATTTACTTTCATCTTTCCCCTCTTATCTAATATTAAGCATCACAATTGTAGGACGGTATTCACGATTATAGAAGATATTGCAAGTCGGTGAAAATCAAAATCTTGCCACACATCTTCTACATCAGTTCTCTATGCTTTCCTCCTATCCCCTTTCTAGCTCTTTTCATTATCCTAAGTTCTAACCTCCTTCCACTTTGTGTACTACTCTCTATTTCTTTATCAATACTGTATTCTCTGTTAGGTTCTCCTGAGCTAAGTTGCACGAACTCTTCACTTTTGATGCCGCACCCGTATCGGATTCTCCAAAAATACACTAGTTTTGGAGAATCCGACACGCACCCGCTGACATTTTCGAAGAGTTCGAGCAACATAGCTCCTCTGTATCCCAACATCAGCATTATCCTTTTCTCTTTCTTTTAAGGTGTGAGAAATAAAGAACACATCGGAAAGAATATTGAGAAAACTGAAATGATGATTCCGTCCAGCTATTGTATTTAAATAGTAAATGTACAAGTCCTAAAATAAAAAAGAAACTACTCTGACTAACTAATTGTCAGAAAGAATCAAATCTAATTAGTTCTGACTTGCAAAAGAATATGAGCATTCTACCCAAAACAAGAAAATGGGTGGAGCAGCTCAGAACCATATAACTCCTTTGAAATCCCCTACACAACCAATGTGGAACGAGTGTAGCATATTCTAACAACCTCGAATGCGCGTAACCAGATTTTAGTGTTTACACATGGATTTGGTCTTTTTTATTTGGAAGTAGAGAAAGGAGGCTTAATAGGATGAAGTGGGCTTCATCAGTGAGTAGGGTTGGAGCAATGTCAGTAGCTCCCCGAGCTAATTTGAGAGATAACGAGATGTAAATTTTCGAACATCTGCACAAGCAGTAGATTCATATGATACATCTATAATGGCAATACAAACTAAAAACTCTCAAAGTGAACCCAGAGGTCTTCTATCTTTTCCAGCAAAGTTATCTCACGGGCCAGCGCATGTGAGCCCTTATGACCACTTTCCGGCGAGATTCTTTATACTGTGGGTGTCACTCTGGTCTACCTCAACCCATCCACCTTCCACAACATTCTGACCACCAGAGCTCTATCCCTAGAAGGTCAATCCACTTACCAGTTAGGTACACTTTTCCGGCAAAGATTTCTCTTGTTGTTGGTTACTTTTCACGCTATTCCGGTACTTGATATCACACGGCACTTGAGAATTTTATGACTTTTCTAGTTTCTAGTTGCACAATACTTCTCCACCTGCTTCTCTTCATTACTCTTTTACAAAGAATAGGCATTCTCTCCTTCTAATGGGTGATAATAAGGGAGTTGAAAATCAGATTGTTGGAAAGTCGATCTTTTCCTCCACATCATCACCTACAATTACTACAACAAAGTTAGATGGTGGTGGCAATTATGCTTCTTGGCGGCTTCAATATGACTTTGTTTTATCGGTTAAAAATATGAAAATCGCTTGCTCAAAACCACACTAAAAGACCCAGGAAATAAAAAATTGAAAGGACAGGAGAATCACGGCCAATGGTTATGCCAACTATGTCCCTCTTACTCCTGACATGCCATGGTACCCAGGCTGTCTCGCAAAGATCTTCGATCTGAACCTTCACATCTACCGTCTCTTAGAGGATTGTTAAAGAATGGATCTTTGGCCTAACTCAACCTCAAAAGCTAGCTCATGAGGAGAGGATTGCCCAAGTCCATATAAGGAGACCAATTACCCATCCCTTTTCCAATGAGGGATACATAACACTCCTCCACACGCCAGGCCTCCTCCACACGCCAGGCCTCGTTGACTGAAGCGTGGACAATATATAATACAGAAACCCAACATCGGTGAATAAAGACTTGTGATGAACCTGGCTCAGATACCACTTGTTGGGTTCGAAATCGAGAGGGCGTCATGCGAAAGCTATTAGTTGCAAACCATTGTGGTAACAATTCGGAAAACACGTAAAACAATACTAAAAAGCTTAATATTATTATATTTTCCGGTCAATTGGCCTACATATAAAATCTAATATTAAAAAACATAGAAACTAATGAGAGAGAAAATCTCATCCTAAACAAAACTCTTAAGAGATTACATTGTGGATGTTATTGTCTATTTATAGAGGGCAAAATGGTTCGATGAACCCCTATACTAGTCGGTTTTGTAAGTTGGACACTTCTACTAATATATTTGTCATCTGGAACCTGAACTCACTAAAAAGCTATATTTTAAACCCTTTGACCGTTGACTTTGCCTATGTGGCATTAAATGGCTGACTAGGACAAGGAGAGTGTAGTCACTCGCCTGGGGTGCGAGTGGGGGTCAATTTTTAGCCAATTTTATATTAAAATAATTTAAAAAATCCTCCAACTACAACTTTTTAAATTTAAATATATTTTTAAAAGTTAAAAAATAAAATAAAAAAGACCCCTCCCCTAACCCCTCCCCGTCCAGCACCCCCCACCCCACCCCACCGCCGTCCACCAATCCCCCACCCCCACCGGCTGCCATGGCCATTGTAAAATCACAATTGCAATATAAATGCAATTCAGCTCATACAAAAACTAAAATACTTCAAATTCTATAAAAATGCAATAATTAGGGCTAAAAAAACCTTTAGCTAGCTCCAATCTCAAATTCAGCTCATACAAAGCCCTAAACAACTTCAAAATTCCATAAAAAAGCAAAAGATAAGCCAAAAAAACTTCAAATTCAGCAAAAAAATCCTTCAGATCTGGAAAGTGCTTGCAGCAATAATACCTGCATAGCTATTAGTAACATCAACAGTGCCTTTGAATGAAGTACCAAGCAAAACTCCAACAACACGCTTCCTTGAATCCCTATCAACTCTATTGTAATGGTCTACGATACTCATTAGCACTAGCGGATGAACTATCACTCTATTGTCCTAGATAATATTTGCTACAATTGATTACTAAATTCAAATAAAACCATTAGCTAGGTCCAATACTAAATTCAGCTTATACAAAACCCTAAAATACTTCAAAATTGCATCAAAATGCAATAATTAAGGCACAAAAAACCATTAGCCAGCTCCAATCTCAAATTCAGCTCATACAAAACCCAAAACAACTTCAAATTCCATGAAAAAAAGCAAAAAATAAAAATTCAAAACTACAAATTCGGCAAAAATTAAAACAGATCCTGAGATCATCATCATCTTCAACAACAACCAAAAGCTCAAACACAGACAACCAGGTGAACGAAAAGCTTCAAGAACCGCCAGAAATTGTGCAACAAAAGGAAAAAATAGTGCTTTTTTTTGGCCTCTTAGTGCTTTGAGCATTTCTTTTCAATTTTTTCACAGAGCAAGAAGAATAAGAAGATGAAAATGATGAAGGAAAAGAAGAAGGAGAAGAGGAGGTAGAACCATACGAAAAAAAAGAAGAAGAAGAAATGCAAATCAGTTAAAAGAAAAATGGGGAAGAGAGGGGAAGGGGGAGGGGTTTATTTATTTATTTTAATATTTAATATTTTTTATTTTAAAAAATGACGTGGAAGGTGATGTGGCAGTTGACGTGGCGAAAGTGTTACACTCGCCAAAAAAGTGTTTAAAATATAGCTTTTTAGTGGATTCAAGGGTCCAGATGATAAACATGTAAGTAGAAGTGTCCCAACTTACAAAACCGACCTAGTACAGGGGTTCACTAAACCATTTTGCCTTTATAGAGATACAAAACTCTTCCTCTAAGAAAGAATAAACCTAATAGAAAGGAGATTTTTTCCTACTGGGTATTTCACTAAGAAATCCTTTCCGAAGTAAAACACAATTATGATAGAATGACAAATCTCCCCTTGGCAAGAATTTTCTGACAAAATTGATCATCATCTTTTGCTTTGCGTAATCTTCATCATTGTTGCTTGTTATGGTTAAAATAAAGTTTAAAATATTATGAGTTAAAAATGGTTTAAAAAAATCTTATTTTTATTTTTAAAGATGCAGCGGCAGGAATGTTAAAAATATGTTTTAAAATCCTTCTCCACATGTAGCTAGACAAAGATCTTCATTATCATCAAATTGGTTGCATCTTGATTTGAAACCGCTATTAAACCTGTTTAATCATCTCACCACACCATTGGATCTTTGAACCGCAAGCTCTGACACCATGTTAAAGAATGGATCTTGGGCCTAACTCAACCTCAAAAGCTAGCTCATGAGGGGAGGATTGCCCAAGTCCATATAAAGAGATCAATTACCCATCCTTTTTTCAATGTGGGATACTTAAAAAAGATCAACAATGTGTTCACTATCGCATGAATTGGACCATGTGATAGACCAACTTGGATAAAATGGAAACATAGCAGAGAGCCCTTTTGATCTCCGTCAAATATTTCACAAACTTTGGTTGTTAGATTTTATGGAAAATGTCAAACAAAATTAATCAAAAGCTCCAGACAAGTCTCATCTTTCATCAAATATCATAAAATGCAACACCAAAAACTATACAGACACCAAAATAGATAAGTAGCAGAAACTGCACCTTAAAATGTCACACCAAACTCCAGATATAAACCAAAAAGGAAATTAAAGAACCAAAACTACTTAGGTGTATATCTAAGGGACCATGTTGAACCTACCCCAAACATAAAGGACCATATTTGTCATTTTCTCATAATAGTGAAAGTAAGAACCATGCAATAAAAAAGAGAGCACTCTGACTACCTAACTACAGGAAACAAAACAGTCTGATTAACTCTGACTAGTCCTAATTGATACACAGTATCATGTACAATATTCTTTTTCTTAGACGAAAAAACAGTAATAATGTCCTTTACAATAATCTTAACATAAGGTGATTAGACTGTCAGCATAGATGGAATTTCGTATCAGAAAGAATCCATAATGACCACTACAAAGGACAGAAAATGTCATAAAATGGTTTAAATTCCACCTCAGATTCAGTGATAAGTGAAGAACTGTAATGCCTGATTATGTTGGCTACTGAACGCAACACCAGACGCCGGAAATAAGGTTCTCCAGATTCTCCTTCAATCTGCTCACAGGATAATGCATAAGATACAATGAAAATAATGAGGCAGATTCTTGCGAAGACATCAGCTTAAAGTTTATGCTTAAATCTGTTTCACTGAGACTAAATTCCGGATGGAAGAACTATCACCTCAGTGTCAGTACGAAGTGATGTCATTAGAAGTGAGCATATCTGGCAACGGAGAACCTGCTATTAAGAAGCTACTAATTTGAGAATGGATATAATCAATAAACTAGAACAAAAGATGATATCCCTATACCTCTTTATAAGGACCCAACGCTCTGAACACCACCACATAATTGGATAAGATAAACCTGAAAAGCAACATAAGTAGAATCAAAATCATAGAAACCTATTATATAAGTTACTCAACAGCTACAGCAAACTCTTTCAGACTCATTCAGGCCATCTACATAAACAGGTTCCCTTAGTAGCCTCCTCCCCCCCCCCCCCCCCCCAACCTTTCTCTCTTTTAAGAATACTTCTTATTTTAATCTGGTAAGCTTTGAAGCTAGCTGCTCTGCTGTACTATGCTATTTGTAGGGGACTAGTGCTTTAACATAATAGAAAGTAAAGGGGCTCCATTATGATCTTACAAATCTAAAGATCTCAAAATGGAAGAATGAGTTCCTTCGCTCACCCCTATCTCTAAAGGGGCGTAAACACTTCACTCGCTAGGGGATGGGATTCATTCACTTGCATTAGACTAGATAAAATACTACAGCTGTTACTTTAGCTCATGCTCTATTGTGCGCCAATTCTTCTATAGCATAATGGTTCTCAAGTCACGGACAATCAAATCAATCAACAAGTGCAGAAGGGTGAAGGATGGGACCATTATACACCGGGTTTCGAAACGTGCATCAGTTGGCGCACAAATTCTCGATATAAATATATGGTGTACACAGAACAACTTATGTCAATAACTCAATCCTAATCTGCATTTTGGAAAAGAATGGCAGACTTTCAAAACTCTACTAGCTAGGGGATGTAGGAAATTAATGTATTTCTCAAAATACTACAGCTTCTACTTAGGCTTATGCTCTAAAGTATGGGCTATTCTTATATAGCATCATGATTCTCAAGTCATGGACATTCAAATCAATCAACTAGGTGCAGAAGGGTGAGGGACGGGACCATTATCCACCGAGTTTCTAAAAGTGTGTCAGCTGGCCCACAATTTCTCGATATATATATATATATATATATATATCGACGTTCAAAACTCTACTAGTTAAAGGAAGTAGGAAATTACTGTATTTCTCAACAGTTGAAAAAGTAACAGTTTTTACAAGCTCAATTTAGAAAGTATAGCATTTTTTAGAAGAGGTAAGTATTAAGCATGACATGTAGCAGTTGCAGCTTACGGAGGACATGACCCTTGATAGGAAGATGTGGGAGGCTACAGATTAGGATAGAGGGTTAGGGGGTAGGAGTGTGTCCTTACTAGTAGGGAGGAGGGCTTTGTGGGTAGTTGTGCCTATAGTCATAGTGTTATGCATGTGCCTTGTAGATTCTTGTTCCTGGAGTTTTGGTATTGTTAGTGATTTCGGAGAGATAGTTTATAATATTAATCTATGGGTGTCTTGTTTCTTGTATCGTTCGGTTGTGTATTTTTATATTTTTGTTTGTTATACTAGTGTCTGTCCTGAGCCAAGGATCTATTGGAAATACCCTCTCTACTTCATTTGAGGTAGTGGTATGAACTGCGTACACTTTACCCTCCCCGAACCCCACTTTGTGGAATATACTGGGTATGTTGTTGTTGTAAATATTATACTGCTCCACATTCATTTGACACACTTCACAAGCAGCAAGCAGAATCCATATCTATGTGGATAAAAGTATTAAGGATCCACATTCATGTTGATACACTTCACAGGCATCAATCAGAATCCATATCTAAGGGACAGAAGTATAATATCCAAAAGGTTAGATTATTACTCAAGTATATCAAGTGCAAATGTCCGTTGAATGGAACTGACACGTAGCCAGACAGCCTGAAGTATAAAACAGACATAATATCAGGGATGAATCTAAAACTCCTATTTACAACAGAAATCACAATTATAATGGATCACTTTCAGAAAGCAGACAATCAAAAGATTTTGAACATCTTTCAAACAAGAAGAAGATCCACTCATATCACCACATACAGATCCACCTGCAGCAAGAGCTGTCAGGTCCTCAAGCAACCGAAGTGCGAGCTTTCCAGATTTAGTTAGGATATCCCTCATTAATGATGGACCTCCGGAAGGAAACTCTTGCTCCAATGACCTGTTCAAATACGTTGCAGAAATTGAAATTCATAAATCATAACATCAGACTTCATAAGACAAGTATGCAATTTCTTTAAACTACCCAAGTAGATCAACCACTAGCATACACTTTTTTAAATGCCAGTAAAATAGCTTACACAGAGCAAAAGACGTACTTTCATTAAGAAAGGAAGATTTAGTCGATAAGAAGGAAGAGTACAACAAGAGGACAAGATGTCCTCGAGGCAAAATACTTGAAATATAAGATTTAAACGAAAGAGTTCTTCATGATCTCTCATGGATTAGTGTAGGTGCAATACTAATAATGACTAAATATGCAGGCATAGACAGAGGGAACATAACACACAGTTAATGTAGTAGGTATGTTCAACTTCAAGAAGCAAAGACCGGCCAGACCACCCAATAAACATCTATTAAGTTGCTGAATGACCATGAGTGGAATATAGCAATGAGTTGCTAGACATGCAGAGAAGAGGACCGAAAAAAATAAGTTCATTATTCTATCAGAATGTGTACTAATCATTGAAAAAAAAATAGTTATCAAGATGCATACATACTCTAGATGATTTATATTGCGGTTGACATCACTAGTAACTGAACTGCTACGAGAAATGTACACTCCAAAACCATACTTCCCGGCTGGAAGCGACTCAGCGGAAATCACGCAATCAAATATCAATGCCACAGCTTGCCGAAAAGTTGCAGCAGCAGTACTGAAACAATTTGTCAAGTATGAGCACCCAAAATAAAACAGATATAGAAAGGGAACAGCCAACTGAAAGCATTGAACTTTCATCCTTTAAACTCACTTTCGCACACTATCAGAGGATCTATTGTTTTCAAGAAGGCGAAGAATGATATCAAGAGCTTGAGCAGTATATTCCTGAAAGTTAAAGAAAAGTTAATGCATATCCATTTCGAAAAGGAAGACCAACCAGAACTCTCTCAAAATAACATTTCCCACCTTACGAGGAAACCGGGAACTGTGGAAGGAATTAAAAGAAGGAATTTTCTTAACCTTGCTTCCCTTCATTTCTCTCCCTACCTTCCCAGGAAGTGTATTACATGTTATCACATACTCACTAGCTATAACCTAGGTTTTTTCATCATTCTTTGAAATAATATACAGCAGTATGTTTTTTCTGTTATACATACTTATACATATCATGTTTCACAATCAAACTAATGTTTTGAAGTCATTAACCACGAACATAAGTTTTGAGCAACACTCCATACTCACAAAAGAGGTGTTAGAACAAAGATATGTCTTTATAATACTGCCATTCACATTAGACAGAAAGCTAACCATATTACGCATAGAGTCAATATTTACAGACGAGATGCAACAGAAAGATGCCCACAAAGGATATTGTTTTCCATCACAGGCCTTCAAAAGTCTGAAAAATTCCAGTTTTATTTTCAAAAGAACAGACAAAACTAGATTAAGCATACATGAATAAGAAGTTTGCACTTTTCTACTTCAATATATTCAGGCAATCTCTTAGTTGTTCAATGTCCTATACCGCTGATTCAGCCATATTTCAGCAACACATATTGAACAGCCAACCAATTACTGTCATAATCAAGATAATAATCAAGATAGGCAAGAAATAAATAATTACCTCATTATCAGGTTGTAAACGAGATTGAAATATAATGAGGATTGTCTGCAAGGTCTTAAGTTGGAGACTCTCATCAGCCATTTCCCCGTGCTGTGAAAAGATTTAGAAAAGAGGCAACTTATATATGATGCAAACACATAGTAGTATAGGAGCAATTTGTTATGTTTGAACGCAGAATCCACTTGCGGCATTGGTTTCTAATTTGGTATGATACAAACATATAGTAGTATAGGAGCAATTTTTTATGTTTGAACGCAGAATCCACTTACGGCATTGGTTTCTAATTTGGAAGCTAATTGTGTCAGGAATTGCATGGGAAGAACTAGCAGGGATACTATTTTAGGTTACCTGAAATCCAGCATAATTTGCTTTTTATACTTCTTTGATCCAAAAAAGTTCTCTTTTTTCTTGAGAAGGGACTTCCTTTTATGTCACATTAGTGCTCAATATGGAGTTTCCTTGCTAATCTTGTGCAGAATTTGAGAGCTTTTAATTTCTTTTTCTAATATAGATTCTACTCGGGAATTATTTATTAGTTTCAACAATATTCTCTTTGGAGTTCCATATTTGAAGATTTGTCTACAATGAGACATTCTTTGTTCGGATTTTGTATTTCCACTGATAACTTTTAACATGACCCTTGCTCCTCCAAAATCAACTACAGATATATTGCAATCAACTTGACAGTCAATTCTAGTATAGATGTTTTCCTGAGGTAGGCTAGCAATGTTAAGTTATCAAGTTGAATATGGAAAAAGGTAAGAGAAACTTACATCTTTGAGGGTGTGGAGAATCTCCTTCAAAGCTGAAGGAGCAACTACATCGTGAGAAATGAGCTTTTGCAGACAAGAAAGTCCAATGACGCTCATTTTTACAGTCCTAACTTCACATGCCATCAGAAATATCTTTAGTATATCCTCGTTATTCGCTATCTCACTCGGACTCGACAAACATCTTAACTGCATACATACACACATATATATGCAACAAAAAAACAAACGCTATCATCAATTTGGTGTTCAAGTTTGCTATGTTTCTGAAAATGAATAAGAAGAAAGAACCTTCAAAATAGCGTGTTCGGCAGCATCTTTGACGGCAGGATATCGCCGGCGAGCTTCTGCCGATAAAGCTCGAAGATCTGACTCCAACACTGCCATTAAAGCCATCTCTTTTCGTCTCTCTCTACTTGAATTGAATTGAATTGAATTGAAGGAACAATTACGCTTTGGAGATCTCTTCTCTCTGCTTTCGTATGCCACCAGTGAGGTGAGACACACTGGCAGAGAAGCAAATCCTCTGTCGTTTTACTCAGATTGGTGCTGCACTATTCAAACTCCGTTTCACTATTTTAGATTTTCCGTTTTCTTTACGGTGTTAATCATATATATTATATATATTATATATTATTATTATTATAACTAAGTAGAGAAAATTAAGTGTAGGGTGACAAATAAGTTTTCAAATTAAAATTGGTGACAAGTTTGACCAACT
This sequence comes from Capsicum annuum, assembly GCF_002878395.1. Classification (NCBI taxonomy): domain Eukaryota; kingdom Viridiplantae; phylum Streptophyta; class Magnoliopsida; order Solanales; family Solanaceae; genus Capsicum; species Capsicum annuum. The sequence goes on along the minus strand of NC_061120.1, from coordinate 53,745,908 downwards.
CAAAACAAATTCTTTTTAATTAATGATTAAAGTAAATTGGGGTATAACATGTAATTTTTTAAATTCTTTACACTTTTCAAAAATATAAAATAAGAACAATCAAAATACATGGGTCACTCTGTCAGTTTTTTCAAAATTAGTGTCATAATTCTTTTTCTCTCTCTAAAACAGAGAGAAAATGACGATACACCTTTCTCTCTCGGTTCTCTCAAACACCTCCGTGGCTATCTTCATTTTCTTGTATTGTGATTATCATCTCTGTCACTATCTTCGATTTAAGTTAGGATTTATTCTCCAAGGTAAAATTAGTTTCTTTACTCTCAATATGGTGGGTTTCATTCATTTATAAGAATGTGTTGATTTTGAAAAAATGGGTTTAGATTTTTGAGATTTGTGGTGTCCTCTTTGGGTTTTGTTATTTTTGAAATGGTTAATCAAGATTATATTAAAAATTAAATAAAGATCCCTCTTTTGAGTTTGTTTAAAATCTTTAATTTTCCATTCCAATTAACCTGAAAATAATCTAAATTCTTAGATTTGTTGAACAACTTGTTCAATTGATAGAAAGATGGAATCTTTAGCTGTAACATTGTTGTAAAAGTATAATGTTTGCCTAAGTTTTGAGTTTGGTGAATTCAAGAATCAATTTAATTAACAAAAAAATTGATTCTTTAACTGTAATTTTACTGTGAAATGTAATAATGTCTAAATTTTGAGTTGGGAAATCAAGAACTTATTTAATTAATAGAAATATTAAATTTTTAACTCTGGTTTTATTATGATTTGTGAAGTGTAATATTTTGATTCAGTATAAAACTTCGAGCAATTTTCATTCTAGTAATTTTTAAGGGAGTAAATAGAAAAATCTATCTCAGGCTCTTCATTTAGTTAGGTTACGCAAATAAGCAATTTCAGTTTTGAATTCTTCACGATCTTCTTTTTATGTAGCCAATTTGTTATCTACAAAACAATGTGTCTTAAAGCGAAAATGCATCTTGGTATTCTATGTAATAAACAGTTACTAAATTCTATTAGTATCATCAGCTGAAGAAGAGAAACTGATTTAGAATAATAGAGATGTTACTCATTTTGCTCTAAAGATGAATTTCTCGATTAATAGTATCTATCAGAAAATCAACATCATTAATTGCCGTTTTCAGCTATTGTTTTCCCCAAAGGGCACGTTCTTACACGTTACTCTTTCCTCGAGTTACCTAAATTTAGACATTAAAGAAATATTGAATGGTGTTATGAGTGGAGCTTTCAGATGTTGTATAATTTTCTCGACTTGGATGAAAGTTAAGAAAAATGTTCTTTTTTAATTTGATTCCAATTTTAAAGAATGTGTAACAAGTTTTCTACTTTAATTTATTTATGCATCAATGCTTGAGGTTGTTCATAGGATCAATTTTGGCTCGTAAATTGATGCACGCTTGGATGCGCATTCAAGGTAGTGTTCCAAATTTTTACTATTGATGCATGTTGCATATTTCTTGTTCAAAGTAAGAAGAACTCGAGTTTTATACATTAGCAATGTATAGAGATTTTACACACTATCGAATTAAGTTGACCTACAACAATAGATAGGTAACTCCAGCAAGCCTGGTTTAGTGACTGGAAAATAGAGGCAAGTTTGCTGAAAGGCACATTCCTCTTGAATTTCCTCTTTTTTAGTTCAACAAAAGAGAGAAGAAGAAATGCAAAAATGTACTTCACCCTTACTATAAATTTACTGTAAAGTGTAATGTTTATCTAAGTTTTGAGTTGAGTGAGTTCAAAAACTTGTTTTGTTGAATTTTTGACTGTAGATTTACTGTAATTATTCATGTTAACTATTTTGTTATTGTTGTTGGTTGCAATAGTTAATGTTTCTATTTTATTTCATGTGGTGTAAATTCAATGGCTCCAAGGAAAAGAAGAGCAACAATTGCTGCTACTACTAAAATACAAAAAGGCGAAAAGGGCGAAAAAATAATTTCGAAGGCATTGTCAAGTGTCAAGAAAAAAACAAAGAGACAAGTTGAGCCTATCACTGAGAAGCAATTGGTTTCCCAGTTGATTTAATGACGGCTAATTTTAAGTTTTTTAATAATAGATTTGTTATGTCTTGTTCAACTTTTTAATTATGTTTTGTTAAACTTTTATAGTGGTGAATGAGACTCATATCTGAATTGGTATTTATAATGTGTTGGGAGCTAGAATTCATAAATGATGTTTTATTAGTATAAATTTTATTTATTTGCAACATCAACTATTACATTAGTTGCTAAAATTTCACCGCAAATACGTTAGTTGCTGAATTTTTCACAATAATAACTAAAATATGCTACACCAAGTACATTTATTGCCGACAGTTTCATAGCAATTGTTGCATTATGCTACAGCAAATGCATTAGTTGCTGAAAATTTCATAACAATTACTTAAATTTTCTACAACAAATACGTTAGTTGCTGAATTATGCTACACCGAGTATGTTAGTTTCTAGGAATTTCATAACAATTGTTGAAATATGGTACTAAAAGTATGTTAGTCGCTGAATGTTTCACAACAATTGCTTAAATGTGCTACAACAAGTATGTTAGTTGTTGAACGTTTCACAACAATTGCTGCATTATAATAACTAAAACTGAGTTAAATGACCCTTAAGTGATTGAATCAATCATATTTAATGATAAATAGAGTGATATTAGTCCAATTTAAGAGTGTAATTTAGATTTTATAGTTATCAAATGAAATGAGGTAATAATTTGAGATATACTAGATGATCAATTAAACGATTGCAAATGTAGTCAACTAAAACTGAATTAAATGACCGCTAGTTGATTGAATCAATCATATTTATTGATGATTTAATGATAAATAGAGTGATATTAGTCTAATTTAAGAGTGTAATTTAAATTTTATAGTTATAAAAAGCAATGAGATAGTAATTTGAAATATACTAGACGCTCAATTAAACGACTGCAAATGTAACAACAAAAACTGAGTTAAATAGGCCGCTTGTTGATTGAATCAATCATATTTAATAGAAATAGAGCGAAATTAGTCTAATGTAAGAGCGTAATTTACATATTTAATTGTAATCTTAATTGAATTTGCTACAACAAGTAAGTTAGTTGCTGAGAATTTCATAACAATTGCTGAAACATGGTACAATAAGTACATTAGATGCTGAATGTTCCACAACAATTGCTTAAATGTGCTATAACAAATACGTTGGTTGTTGAACATTGCACAATAATTGCTGCATTATGCTACAACAAGTATGTTACTTGCTGAACGTTCCACAATAATTGCTACATTAAAATAACTAAAATTGAGTTAAATGATCATTTTAATGATAAATGGAGTGATATTAGTGTAATTTAAGAGTGTAATTTGGATTTTATAGTTATCAAATGCAATAAGATAGTAATTTGAGATACAATAAACGATCAATTAAACGATTGCAAATGTAATCAACTAAAAGCCGAGTTAAATGACCGCTAGTTGATTGAATCAATCATATTTAATGATAAATAGAGTGATATTAGTGTAATTTACAAGTGTAATTTAGATGTTATAGTTATCAAATGCAATGATATAGTATTTCGAGATACACAAGATGATCAATTAAACGATTGTAAATGTAATCAACAAAAATCAAGTTAAATAAGCCGCTAGTTGATTGGATCAATCATATTTAATATAAATAGAGTGAAATTAGTCTAATCTAAGAGCATAATTTACAGATTTCATTGTGATTTTAATTGAATTTGTTACAGCAAGTAAGTTAGTTGCTAGGAATTTCATAACAATTGCTGAAACATGGTACAACAAGTATGTTAATTGTTGAATATTCCACAATAATTGCTTAAATATGGTACAACAAGTTCGTTAGTTGTTGAACATTGCACAACAATTGTTGCATTATGCTACAACAAGTTTGTTACTTGTTGAACGTTCCACAACAATTACTGCATTAAAATAATTAAACTGAGTTAAGTGATTGTTTTAATGATAAATGGGTGATATTAGTGTAATTTAGATTTTATAGTTATCAAATGCAATGAGATAGTAATTTGAGATACAGTAGACGATTAATTAAACGATTGCAAATGTAATCAACTAAAAACTGAGCTAAATGGCAGTTAGTTGATTGAACTAATCATATTTAATGATAAATAGAGTGATATTAGTGTAATTTAGATTTTATAGTTATCCAATACAATGACATAGTGTTTTGAGATACACAAGATGATCAAATAAATGACTGTAAATGTAATAAATTAAAATTGAGTTAAATGACTGCTAATTGATTAAATCAATCATATTTAATGATAAATGACGTGATGTTAGTCTAATTTAAGAGTAAAATTTAGATTTGATTGTGATTTTAATTGAATTTTCTACAACAAGTAAGTTAGTTGTTAGGAATTTCATAACAATTATTGAAATGTGCTACAACAAGTACGTTAGTTGTTGAATGCTTAACAACAATTGTTGAAGCAAGTAAGTTGTTAAATGTTTGACAACAACTGCTTAAATATGCTACAACAAGTACATTAGTTTCTGAATGTTTCATCATTTCTGAATGGTTGTGATCTTCATTGAATTTGCCATACCAAGTAAAGTTAGTTGCTAGGATTTCATAACAATTACTGAAATTTGCTATAACAAGTACATTAGTTGCTGAACGTTTCATAGCAGTTACTGAATTATGCTACAACAAGTCTCGATGCACGATCATTGATATCGTCTCGACCATTTTTTTTCAACGCCAAATATATAAAGATTATTAGAATCAACTCATTCGCTGTGTCAATCAATCCCCAATGCTATTTTGTCCATCGCTAATGATCTTGAAGTTACCTGAAGATATTATGATTTAGAATAAAATAAATTGATCATGATAAAGAAGAAATAATTACACCAAAATGTCACAATTGTTGTAATTTATTCAGCAACTACTTCATTAGTTGCAGCAAAAGATACAAAAATTGCTATAAATTATTCAACAACTACAACATTCTATTTCATCAATTGTTGAATATATTGCAGCAACTACTAAAAACATATGCAGCAATTGCTATGATTAATGAAGTATTTGCTGAATAAATATTCAACAACTGTTGTATATTTTTAGTAGTTGTTGTAGTTGATGAAGCATTTGCTGGATAAACCATTCAATAACTACTACATATTTTTCAATTGTTGTTGCATCTGTTTCAGCACCTGCTGCAGCAGTTGCTGAAACATATATTGCAATGGCAAGATCAACAATATAAAGTTCGAATTCAAAATGATCAAAAATCAACTCTTAAGTAATTCTCAATGTTGCACAAACAAAATTTAGTTCAAATTGAGAACTTTTTTCTTTTCTAGTTTTCACATAAGAAAAGCACAATAATAGTATTAACAACAACACCAAGAAGAGAGCAACAAAATAAAATAGGGGAAGAGGGAAGGGGAAGAGGAGGGGTAGGAGGAGGAGGAGGAGGAGGAGGAGAAAAAGAAGAAGAAGAAGAAGAAGAAGAAGAAGAATGAAGAAGAAGAAAAATGCGCGAGAAATTTTTGCGAGAGAAAGGAGAAAAAAATCTTATTTTTCCCCTTTTAGAAATTAGGGTTTTAGTTAAAATTTAGGTTAAAGTGTAAGAAATAAAACTTGAGGACTTATTTAAAAGAAAGTCAATTATTATTAAATTCTAATTATAAATTGTCACCTACACTTAATATTTAAAACTTGAGTCACTCTTTTCACATTTCAACACTTTTTTGTCACCCTTAATTAATTCACCCAACTAAGTAGCTGTTTGACCATGAAAATTACTTTTTTTTTCAGAGTTGGAGTTGGAGTTGAAGATGAAGTTGGAGTTCGAGTTGGATTTGTGTTCGGTCATGTCTTTTTGAAGTTTTTTTTTAGACTTTTAATTTTTTTTTTAAATATGATTTTATGCCCTCAACTTTTAAAAATTATCAAAATCACTCAACTACTAATTTACCTACTAACATACAACCAAATATTGAGAAAATAATTTACATGTCTTCAATTGATAAAATAATTAACAACAAACTAATTATTATGATTGTTATTCTTCTAAAATTTGAATAAAAATATCACAAGCATGGGCTAAATAAGTTTATCTAACCATAATCGATTGATATGCGACTTTATTGACCACTTTTTAATAATTTATTAAAATCATAATAACCATTATATAACATATACAAAAAATTAGATTGGAAAGAAAAAAATATTAAATTTCTCACTTTTAAATAACATAATGTACTACGCCTTATATTTCTATAATATAATTCATTCAAAACAAAGTTGATATATTTCCGCCATAGATGGCCATTTATTATTTTTTGCTTCACGTTAGTAAATTTTGGTTAAAAGAAGAAAAAGATATTAGAATATCTGTAACAATTAAAAATGATGTTGTACCATAGAAAACAAATAATAATTTTTTTTGGTGGTTGGTTGTAGTTATAACAGGGGTTTGTGTAAAAATTTAAAGATTGGGGTTATATATAATAAATGAAAGTTGAAAATGAAAGTGAAAATTGTGAAAACAACAAAAAGTTGTTTTCACTTTTTTAAACCCAACTTCGAAATAATTTTCTGAATTTTCATGACCAAACACCATAATTTCCCAGAAAGTGAAAAAAATGAAAAAAAAAAAGGGAAAAAATTTATGGCCAAACGGGCCCTAAAATTAATAGCATAAGGCGTGCTAAGCCCCAGCCCAAGGTGATGATAAAAAAATATAAAATTTAATTTTAAAAAATATATAATTTAAGTCATATTTTTTATTATAATTAATTTAATTCAGTGATACGTTAATTATGTCTTGTCTGATAATTTAAAGAACTTTATTTATGAGAAAGAAAGTATGAAAAATAATTAGTAAATACGAATAGAGATAGAATTCAACTTAAAACAAATAAATGATGTGTACAACATGTTTTAAAAAAATCATATTTGATGGATTTTTTTTAAAAAACATTTTCTATAGGAAAACAAGTCATTTTAGACTTATAAAAATGACTTCTTGGAAGTACAAAATTATATTTTATATTTCACATTTATTGACTTCCCGTTTGGCCATGAAAATTATTTACTTTTTTCGAAAAAATATTTCACTTTAGTGAAAAAAGTGAAAATAATATATGTTTGGCCATGAGAATTTCAAATACAATTTTAAATTATATTTGAAAAAGTAAAAACAAGTAAAATTTTCACTCATACTTCTCTCACAAAATTTCAAAAACAACTCGAATTTATATTCATAGCCAAACACAACTCAAACTCTAACTTCAACTTCAAATCCAACTTCAACTCCAAAAATTTTTATTTTCATGGCCAAACGGGGCCTAAATCCATCGCTCTTCAATACACCTTATCTTCATCTCACCGGTAGCTCCCATCCTTGCCACCGTATCCTCCACTTCTCGTAAAACTCTTCTAAATTATATATAAATAATTTTCAAATAATATTTTACTTACATACCGAATATTAGAAAATAAGTAAGAAACACACTAAATTTTTTGAATTTTCTTTTTTAAATAATGTTTTTCATTGAAAAAACATGTTTGTACCAAACACTCCCAACAAGAGAATCAATATTATTAAAAATAAATAAATGCTCTGATTATAAATGAGACTATAACTTCAAATTTACATAACTTTAACTAAAATTTTTTTTTTAAAAAATATTCACTCTATCCATCTCATTTTATTTTACGTTTGTTGATTTGGTACTCCTATTAATAAGAAGCTATTTAATAGGAGTTTGTTTATTTATCTCGTTAAATATGATTTGAAAGTATATGATTGACGACTATTATGTTGTATAGTTACTTAATGATAAGAATAATACTCGAAGAAAATAATAAGGGATAAGTTGCTCAAAACCTTTAGTTGTACAACAATTACATTAAGTTCAAAAGTCAAAGCCCCTATTTATGTCAAGAAGTATAGACCCAATTGATTGTTATACTACCTTCAATAAACTCATCACTAAAATTTCCACAAACAGAATTACAAGTGTAATTAGTACTATAATCGTCCTTCATTGTCTATTTTTATAAAGGATAGAATTATTACTAATAATATATTGTTTATCCATAAGCTCATTAAGTGGTATTCAAAAAAAGGCCATCTCCAAAGTATTTTATGAAAGTAAATCTTGAAAAGATTTATGATTTCACTGAGTGGAAGTTTTTGAAAAGTATGATAGCAAATCTTGAATTTCCTTTAAAATTTTGTCAATGGGCCATGGAGTGCATTTCCATGGTTTCTCATTCTTTAGTCATCAATGGGGATCTTACCAAGTACGAAGAAAAATCTATTTTTTAGTACACGTGATTTACTAAAATAAATAAGTAAGAATAATAATTATTTTTTAATATTAAAACTAAGTAAAAAAAAATAAGAAATCTAATAAGGAACAAGAACAAATTTATTAAAAACAAATACTATTTATAATTTAATTACAAATATCTAAATAAAAATATCAAAAAATAATCAATGAGGACAAATCTAATATATGAAAAAATATAAACATGTGTCTCTACACCAAAAAATTTATGAGGACTGCTAAAAAGGAAGATTTTTCCTTATATATAGTTATAAAAATAATAAATACTCCATCTACTTAAAAAGAATGACAAGGAGTTTAAAAAATAAAATATTTTAAAATTATGTTGTGATTTTAAATTAAAAATATGTTAGATAATCCAAATATATTCTAATTTTGTGGTCAGAAAGTTAGAATTAAAAAGTTATAAAAAAAGATAGTTTTTCTTAAACGAGCTAAAAAAATGAATCATTCTTTTTAAATGGATAGAGTATATAATTATGATTTAGATTTTTGATAAAGTTTTACTAATGTGTAAAAATCACTTGAGAAGCAGCCATGCAAAGTATGGAGTAATGCCAACAAAGTATATACATTAAAATTGCAGCAAACATAGTTGATCTTGCTACCAAAAGAACTGTCTCAAAACTGCTTTGAATCTCTTAAAATTAAAGCTTTGATTCTACAAATTAGATGTCTTTGTTCTTGAGTGTGTCAATGTAAAAGAAGTGTTAGAGAGAAATATACTTTTAGAAGATAGAGAAGAAGAGTGTATCTTTTCCTAGCAAAAGAGAAAAAAGTTTCTTTTATCATCTTTTTCAACCTAAACCAAAACATATCTTTGTATTCCACAAATACAATAGATGTATGGGATTGTAATTTTCAGATAACTTGCCTGATAACTCCTTATTATTATTATTTTTTTATTTTATTTTATTAATTATAATAAATTGATTTTGATTCAATCCCCTTAGATGATCCATGATTCATACTCAAATGTCCAATATCTCCCAATTCGCACATGATGAACTTGATTCAAATCATATTAAACTTGATCTAAATTAATACTATTTTAATAGTACTCATAATTCATACACACAAATAGTGTGTGCGACTTGTGAGTATTAAGAGCTAATACCTCATAACCTATTAAAAGTTGTATGAAAGCTCAATATAGAAATTCAATCATATGTGGAAAGTATCCACTATAAATTTAAGGACCATATTATTCACAGTATCCTAGACTTTATTCACTACGTTAATAGATATTTATCAGATCCTTCATCCTCTTAATTAACTTTCACAATTACACCTATTACCTTTATGATAAGTTTAATGATCGGCCTGTGAATATAAGTTAAAATATTAATTTAATTGTCTTTTCTTTAATTCAAATCTATCTGTACCAAATAAATTATTTTTCTAAACATGCACTGCATTGTCGAATCCTTCATGAATATAAGTGACACGCTAAAATAGCAACATTGGTTGAAATTTCAAGAAACAATCAAAGTTCAAAGGATATTTCAACAAAAAATTAATGTAACTTTTTGGACACAACGAAAAAGCAGGGAACAATTCATTGATTAACTTATTAATCGCTAAACTTACATAATATGAAACACTTGCTATTATATTCTCACTTTATATTGTCGTGTGTGTCTCACTTTTTAAATTCTTCAACACCTTAAAAATCTTGGTCTAGATATCTCTGGATGTCTAATATGAGTTTTTCTCTTCAATTATTCTCAAATTTATTTTCTTAGAGAGACTCATATTTGTCTTACAAAACAAGTCATAACATTGTGGTTGATCTGATTATTTCATGATCTCAACGTAGAAGATTACTTGTGTGAGAGAGTTAATCTTTCAACTTGTTCGACACACTTTGTCAATAAAACACATTATAAGTTGCATATGAATTGAACATAAATTCAAGAGTTTTATATTGATGAAAATATTATAATGACTAAGTCATTTTACAATACTAAAATAATGACATATACTATGCAAATCTAAAGTCATAACATATTTCTCAAACAAATCTCTACATATTGTCTTTGTAGAGGGATTAACTACCATTTCTCATGTAAGAATGTATTGTAAATTTATTTGTCTCTCACAAAGTTATATTTGATGTCAATGTATTTGATCTTACTGTGATACTTAAAATCTTTCATGTACGCGACGACCACTTGGCTGTTGGAGTATATATTCATGAGACCTGAAAAATTCTTTGTAATATTCAAATGTTCAATAAATCTCATCAACCAAACAGCTTCTTGCTTGAGAGGGTTGCACAAGTTTGTTTCTTACTTTTCAACAAACTAGCATCATCATTAAGTAAGAAATAATAGACAAATATCGATTTTTTATCATACCAATCATCAACTCAATTAGTATTTGTATAACCTTTCATGAGTTAATCAGTTTCACTATAACATAGTGAATAATCTGTAATTTTCTTCTTGTGTTAAAATATTCTCTTCATTAGTTTTCAATAATTTCTTCCAACATTGAATTGATACCTGCTAATAGACCTATGTCGTATCGAATGTGTAACTTTGACATATTATTACTAATTTAGTAAATGTTAGAAATAACTTTATATCTTTCATGACAAATATGTTTTTAATCAAAAGCAAGTTAGATCAAATGATTTTTAATAAAATGCAAATGTATTTACAAGACTGAACCCAAAAGTGACCCAGTCCAATAGAAAAGCAAACAAATAGTCCTTGCCAGCTATCAAAATTAGAAAACCAAAAAAATAAAATAAAAAATTCTCGAGTCTTCATCTCTCTTGACCTATTTTCATCGATCTCAAATGCTTTTTATCATTAATAGCTATGATGTTTGATAGAAATTCTGCTACCGTTGTGTTCTTTACCTTCCGTAAAAGCTCTTTTAACTTTGTTGTTTCAAAATTTCTAGTTAAGTATTGCTTTCCCTTTCTTATAAATTAGTAGATCTATTATTTTAGGAAAACACACCACCTATATTATGTACTAATCTCTCTTACTTAATTTTTATAGCAATTTTTCTATATCTTTCGAATATGCTGAGCAAATAGGCTCGATCTAACTGCTTCTTCATTTATGCAAAATACTAAGCTATCACAGTTGATAAAATCATTTTCTTGCTTTTTTTCTTCAATTGATGGATTGAATCTCATGTGAAATCAATACCACCACCATATCCAGGAAATAAGAAAGTAAAGTGATAATCTTACCATTTACCTAATTTTGATATACTTGTAGCATGACTAATGATGGCAAACAACAGAAGAAAACTCAGTCTTGCTTCAATCCTTTCAAAAGTCTTGATTATATATCTCAAAACACCATAAATCGTACAAGTGTATATACTAAAACCACTATGCTTCTGATTTTTGTTATGGATTGAACAAATGTGTTTATTTGTGTTGTTGTCACCTAATTTTGACTTTTCGACATAACTCCAAGGTTGCAATTTTGATAAAAAATATTAATTTTAAATGCTAATATTTTTAGCATTATTTTAGTATCAAATAAATCGGGACATATCACACTCATGTTTTTAAAGTATACAAATCATTTTATTACTTTTTATTATCATTTTTTAATTTATTAATATAAGTATAATACTTTACGTAATTTTATTGATATTTGTTAAATCACTTTCATAAATATGCACGCTCACAATTTACAAATACATTGCCTAGTTTTAATTATTATTATTATTATTTATTATTATTATTATTATTTATTATTATTATTATTATTAAAATAGCAACATTTTTTATTCAATTTTTCTCATATATTTAAATTATAGCCATTTTATTACTGTCAATTTTAGCCAAAATTAAAACCAATCTAAATTTCCAATTAGAATTTAATTCTTTGCCCTATTTTTTAAATCATGTTAATCTCAGTCGTTGATCAAAATGAATCCAATGGCTGAGATCGATCTTTTCTCTCTTTTCTTTTAAACCAACAACCTAACTCTAGCCCCTTCATTTTTCACCACCCCAGCAACGTCTTCTTTGATGGTAACAACAGCAGCCACTCAGCACTAGCAGCAGCTGGCGGAGCAGCCATATGCTTTACTCTTCTCTCCCTGACCAGCGAAAGACTCTTCTCCATCTCCACTGTCTATTTGTCATCATTCTCTCACTAAAGTTAATAATCAACGAGGTCTTCAATGAATTTTTCTTTGATTATCATCGAGTTTGATTTTTTAATATCTTAAATTATGTGTCTTGTTTGTAAATTGGTCAAAATCAAATTCTTAGTTTTGAGATTTATGAGATTAGACTTTGAATTTTGCTATGTTTCATGCTTGTTTATGCATCTTAATCAACATGCATGAAAACCTTAATTTTCATAGACTGTTGAACCCTAATTCTTAATCAATTTTGTCTCAAATCGAGTTAGGATTTTATTAATTTGGACTTGCTCATCTTCCGCTATCTTGAACACTAATAGTGATAAGTGTCCTACATGTATTTGAACTATTTTGGTACAATTTAGATTGACTGCTTGATTTTTGAAGAATTTTGGTGAGTTTCCTTATTAGTTTCGATAATAATAATTATTTTGAACTAGTTGCCTAATAAGTTGCTTGATTTTGTGAAATTTGGACTAGTGGCTCTGTTGATCTTTAGTGATAACAGCCAGTTGTGAATTATATGACAATCTGTTAGTTTTATTCATGCATAAGTGCATGTCTTCGGCTAATTTAAATGTGGACAGATTTTTGTGTTTATTTGCTCACCTGTTCGAAATATTTAATTGAGCGAATTTCTTATGTCTGATATAAATGAATTATGAAAAATATCATTGATTAATGGTGTTACTAGTATTCTTTTCCTTTTATAATCTCTGATTGAATATTTACATGATTGAATCAATCACTTATTTAAGGAAATTTTCTTCTAATTTCTTTTTAAAAGATATTCTCTCACCATTATTTTTGGTAAAGGCTTATAACCCTAAGCCTATATAAAACCCCCCTCTTTCAATTAGCAGACAACTCTTCTTGATTGCTTCTCTTTAAAACAAAAGACTACTAGCTATTTTAATACAAAGAAAAATATTTCTCAAGCTCTTTGACGTTTCTTTTTGGGTTTTAAGGAAGCGTCCGACTTATCTCATTGTTGCGGGTGCTTTGTTTAAACATTCTTTTGTTTGATTTTTTGAATTTGTGTTTTTTATTACATTTACTTAGTATGCTTATTTATTTGGGGTAGGTAGTTTTATAAGCAGTCTCTTTTGTTATAAATTTTGTCTCTTCTCTCTCCTTGCTTGGCTTATTTACATTCTTTATGATTTTATCACTTAGGTAAATGATAGTTAAAATAATTAGATTACATGTTTTGTCTATTCATGTTTTTCCACTTAGTAACATTTAAGTTAATAAAATAATCGACCTTTGCTTATCACATAGAATCTCCACGTAAAAGATGAATTCGACCGGAAGCCATCTTTGTGGACCTCGAAAGGTGCCTAACACCTTTCTTTCGAGGTAATTTGACTCCTTATCTAAATTTCTGGTGAACTATGACTAAATAACAAAAATAGGTTCGTAGTTAGCCTAGAATGGTGCCCTAACACACCTTAATTCATTAGGTGACGACTCTTCACACCCTTTAAAAAAATTTCAAAAAGAGTGGTTACGTCGAATCTCGCTTTTCGCGAGAAAAATGGGGTGCGACAGAATGATGACTTCGATGGGGATCCTTAGATTCTAACCATTACGATTTTGTATTTTTATGTGGGATTCTAGTATTCTCTTTATTTTATTTCCATGATCACCTTGTTCTTTCTCCCCTTTGTTGGTTATTTAGTTTCTACATGTTGACGTTTTTCCTTATTCCTTTCTTATTTTTATTGTTTATTTTTATCATGATTTATTTTTACATGCTAGCCCCTTCTCCTTTCCCCTTTGTATGTGTTCTCCATGCCTATCCCATTTCCCCCTTTCCCTTTCATTTGCTATGTGTTTTGATGTTTAATTTACTTTTATATTGTTAAGCATTGATACACCCAAATTCCAATTTTCTTTTAAATGGGTAAGCGGTAGTTGTCAAATATAGAACCCAACTAGGTTGGGCTCGAATCCCACAGGGAATAAAGTGTTAATTAAGTGTATGACTATTAATTGACAATTGATCAAAGATTTCCAGAAGTAAAAGGGTTTGTTTGTTAACAATTTGTTAATAAAATCAAGTTGTATTCCAACTAGTGTGTATTTTTGCAGGGTTAATTCAATGAGAATAAGTAAACTAGGATTATGTTCACCAAGGTGTTCATGAAGTCAGTGTTGTGAGCTATTCCAAATTCCCAATTAACAATCTCCATTGCAATGTTAATTGAAATATTAAATTCTATCTATTTGTTTCTCAACCTTGATTGATAGCTGCCCTTTAATTCTTTCGAACTTAAAGAATGTTATGTATTGCTCAATTGACTCCTCAAGTAGGTTGATCCTGTTAATGCTTCAACCCATAACCCAAAGGTTAAAGCCCTTGAATTTCTTGTAAATCTCTTCTTTTCCCAACATACTCTTCTACTCAAACAAGTGGTGTTCGTGGGCGCACCCTTCAAGTTTGCATATAAGAAAGATCATTATTATGAAGAGAATATTATGCAATTTCAATTAGTTACAGAATTTAGGCATTCTCACAAACCCAAGCAATAATTCACACCAAGGCTCCCATAACCCTAGTTATGGGAGCTTTAGCCATACATCATAAAAGAAGAAGATTTTATTGTATTTATCATAAATAATTTCAGAAAATCACTTACAAAGATCCAAAGGATTGTTCTTTATCTTGAATGCATAATGAATAAAATGATAAGATCCTAGTAAAAAGCTTGTTACTCAGAGAAATTTAGGTTACAAAAGTACTCAGTAGTCCAAAGATACCTAATATAACCCTAAACTGAGTATTTATAGGTTTCTAGGTAATGGGGATTTAAAATTCAAACTGCAGATTACCGCGTCATGGTTGGCAGTCAAGGTGTCGATCTGTCGTTGGCCTGATGATCTGTCGCTTAGGCCGTCACTTGGACTCTCAGATTTTAGCATACTGTTTAAGCTCCGACAATCGAGTTGAAGGCCCATCAAGGGTCTGACGGTTCGTCGCCTGGACTATCACTTCCATACTTGATGGACTGCCTTCTGTTTGGGTCTGACGGCCAAGGTGACGGCTCGTCAGTGGCCTGACGGTTCGTCACTTGGATTGTTACTCGGGTCCTCCAAACCTTTCTTTCTGTTTAGTACTGACGGACACCATAACGGTCCGTCAGTTAGATCATCAATAGCCTTTAGTTCCTGCTTTTCCAAGTTATTTCATCTTCTCAGTCATTTACCTAAAAACAAGTAAAACCTAGCATCAAATACCTCAATAGTTTCTTTAAAACACATAATTATCCCTTGTAAAAGATTTAAAATATTCCGTCAAAGGCCAGAACATCAACACCCTCAACTTAAGACAATTGCTTGTCCTCAAGCAACTCAACACTATATCATATGCGTGACCAATAACACTGATCGGCATTCAACCATTGAACTATGCAATTTCACGTCCACTTAGTTATCACTTTACTCATTAGTCTCAACACTTAAGGATCCATAATTGGCACTATTATACAACTCGACACATGTATGTTTATGGACACAACATTCCAAAGAACTCAGTAATGACATGTATAGCTCATATTTCCCTCACAGTCAAAAAAGTTCACCATACTTTTTCTTATTTATTCTGTGGACTATCAGTTAAAACTCTCATTGTCACAAAAGAAGTTACAAACACAGTACATATACCTATAAGCTTGCCCTTATCATCTAATGTCTCCTATGGTTGATTTGCAAGGATAAAACAGGACTTTCTATGGCTTGTAATGACGTTTCAGTGACAGGTGAGGAACGATTTCGGGAAAGTGACTTCAAGTTAAGATTTCACCCTCTTTGCCCTTAATTGCTACTCACCATGACTAATTCTTTTCTACTTTCATTACAATTCATACTACTCATCCAACATCTTCAAAGTACCCTTTTTTTAGGGGTCTACATCAGTCACACTCAACTTATGCTGATGCTGTCAGTTGAGGTGCACATTATCTTACCAGATCAGGGCTAGATGAGACATTCTATTACAACTCAAACCACTTTCATCAAGTTTCCAACTTCCCCATGTAGCCATCCTCAACTTAGTTATTTTGCCTAAGTTAAAGTGCACAATATCCAATACTGGACCAAGGCCAAAATTAGTTGTCAATATCCTAAAGAGAGTGCATCCAAATTATTAGGGCTGAATAAACAATAACAAATGCTTAAAAGTGTTCAAAGGAAAAAAT
Source organism: Capsicum annuum (assembly GCF_002878395.1). NCBI lineage: Eukaryota > Viridiplantae > Streptophyta > Magnoliopsida > Solanales > Solanaceae > Capsicum > Capsicum annuum. The sequence continues at coordinate 53,729,219 of NC_061120.1, read as the reverse complement.
TACATTTTTTTAATAGGGGTTTTATGGCTAAGTGGACTAATAATTGAAGGAGGCCTGCTATTTTATCCTATTAAATCAATCACAAAGTAACACAAATAAATCGGGCAAGTTCTAGTTATACACACTATGCAAAAACTGTATCAAAATACCCACACGCACAGATAATGAGCTCATACTTATCCTACAGATTCTTGAACTTGCATAACATGAATATGTTTGCTTTATCTTAATACTCTAATGCCAATAACAGATTCATAATGGTTGATCAACACATATGAATTAACAAAAAAACAATATCATAAGCAAACACATTCACAGTGTTCCACCACATTCATCATTCTTCCATACATATGAAAAGTGCTAAAAATAAAGGAACATATTTATAATCATGAAACAAAATTTACATCATGATGACAAATAGAAAAATAAATAACAACCTAAATATGTCGGTTCTACTAGATAGAGCACGAGGGAAAAGAACACAGGCAACAAAAACCCCCATGGTGACCAATACACAAGCAGCACCTACCCCCACTAAACAAACATTATTTGTCCTCAAATGTATTATTAATTGAGTAGAAGAGAGTATAATACTTGTAAATCCCCCTTAGGCTTATGAATAAGTCAAATTTGGTGAGGCTTCTTTGGCCTCAGGTGCAACATTAGTGACCCCTTCACTAGTTGGGGTACTTAAAACAACTTCCTCCTCAATGGGAGGTATCATGATCAGAACTGGCTCTGGCATGGGCCCCCTTGCTAGGTATGAACTTGTAGAAACTCCCACTACCTCATCAATGACCTTTTTGCTCTTCTTCTTCTCATCTCTTTTTAACTTTTTCAGTGTTTTTCTCACATTTCTTTCTTCCGGTATCTCATCCATGTGCCTCTTTCTTCTTTCTGATTTTGGTTCATCACTTTTATCAACTTACTTACCCTTATATTTCAGCGGCCTATCCATGAGATCAACGAGTCATTCTTTTTCATTGCTAATCACCAAAGCTGGATAAAAAATAGGTGGCGGTGACTGTTTGTTTAGCTTAATAATGTCAGCTTATGCCTATTTAAAATTTGCCATAAACTTTGGAAAGTCTGGAATTGATAGCTCATTCAATCGGTTGTTCATACGTTCCTCCATGTCATCTATTCTGGCATGAATATTCTCATAATGCTTGTGGACTTTAGCAATATTTTGTTCAACAAATGGTTTGAACTCTTTCACCCAAGCATTTAACTATCTCTTAAACTTCTTCTAGGCTTTCACAGTTTTTGTAAAGTTTTCTTTTGTCAGCTTGTATTCCGAATACCATGGTGGGACATATGTAGTGTCTAAAGTCTCTCCCGTCGGGGGCATCGAAGCTAAACCTGCAAAAGTACCTGGCGGCACGTTCTCTAGCATCATATAAGTAGCAAGTAGTAATGGCATACGTAGGGGCATACCCAAAGTTTCTAGAGCTGGTGCGGATTGCGTCTCATATGCAGGTGGCTTATGGACACGTATCTCATACTTTGAATCATCTCTCGTCCGCTCAATGTCCTATCTCTTGCTTTCTCGGACATAATTATCAACTCTCCTGAGTAAGACACATTAGCCTGCCTACATAATTTTGTGATCAATCATGGTAATGGAACAACTCATCAACAATGATATTGCCGTAGTCAATTTTCAGCCTCTTAATCATAGCAGTTACTAATACTGCCCTTTAGTTGTCAAGGTTCATATTTCCTCCGATTGGCATCAACCTCAATCTGATAATAGCCCACCAGAATTTTGCCCTAAAGCTAAGGGATAGTTTAGTAATCCGCTCTTTGTATATGCCCATGATGGGTTACCATCATCAGTAAGAAGTATAGACAACTATGGACTTTGGTTGGAAGCTGACAATATGCAGTGCTCAAGCTCCGGTATAGCAGATGACACTTATAATTAGGACCAAATAGCATTCTATTCAGTGTATGCTCAGAAGTATCAATCGTTACCCCTCTCGCTGGAACCTCTATTCCGTTCTTCATATCTGCTACTCTGGTACCCTTTGGACAATTCTTTTCCAGTAGCGCCAAGTAATTGGCAAATAACTCTTGCACAAGATTAGGTTAGTACTATTCGGGAGGTTTGCTCAACCAGGTAAACTCGTACTCATTAATTTTTTTTCAAGCTTTGAATACTCGTGAAGATTAGAAGTGACTATCTGGTATTTTTCTGAGATGGGCCACTTTGTTGGTCAGTTTTGATTAGCTCAAGCCTATCATAGAAGTGCTTTCGTGCACCCTCAATCTGCCACCGAATAGATTCCCACACTTGCAGATCTTAGCTTTTGATAACATTAGCTTCCCCAGGTTCCGACGCCTCAACTTGGTCGGGGTTTGATGTGTTAACTCCTTCCTCAGTGGGGCTGGAACTAGTGATGCTGCTACTCTCACTCTCACTCTCCTCCTCAGATTGGGAGAGTACTCGAGTCTTTTTATCATGTTGATAGGTGTTATATACAGGTGCCTCTTCACCCCTTTTCTCTTCTCCTCTACCTCATGACTGTTGAGACCTGCCACTACCTCTACGTGAGGTAATTTCTGTGTTATTATACCTGAACAAAGGGAAAAATACTAACTACTTATTAGACGATGTGCACAATTGATAAAAGCAAAAGAAGTTTGGTTACTGTTGTAGTCTAACAGATAAGTTGATGGTTCATTGAGTGAATGACGGCTCGTTGCAGCCTATCCAAAGAACTAGCAACTCAGTGACGGTCGAGTTGATGGTCCGTCAGCTAGCTAATGGTCCGTCGCTCCATTGGTCACTTCTTAAATAGAAAATATGCCAGGATGATTTGTGTTAATGGTTAAGTTGACGACCCCTCAATGAATTGATGGACCGTTGCATTAACCATCGGCTATGTTTTTTTCATTTCCAACTTCCTTTAGGCATTTTTTCGAACACCTGGTGTGCCTGGTATTTACAATTGCATGCTTATGTAAACAACTCTATACTTTTAGCAATATTTTTATCTGTTGACTGGTATTAATTTATCGTGGGTTAGTCAGACTTCACCCCAACAAATGAATACCAGTGTTCGATTCCACACAAGTTTAACAAAAAGAAAATTTTCTTCAAGCATGCTCATACTTACATCCCAACATGTTCAACAATTCAAGCAAAAAGAAAGAGTTTAAATCATACCTTACTATTGATGAATTCCTCACCTCCTTGAATCTTCATGATTTTGGAATAACTAAAACTTAATACTTATTTTGAAAAGTTAGAGGCTAACTTATGATGTTGATGAGATTAACAATGATGGGTAGTTGTTTAAATAAGTGAAAAAAGAAGATGAAGAGTCCTGATAGGAGATGAATGCTCTTTAAGACAATGAATGTAGAAGAATTTAAATTGTTTTAGGAGTTAAAGAGGTGGGAACGTACATATAATTATTTCCAATTATCCATTTAATAAGCCTTTGGGTCAGTTTAAAATATTTCATTAGATTGCAAATGACTCGACCCGTTAATTTTAAAAACTAGGGTTCGAGTGACGGCTAAACTAATGGTACGTCAGACCTTCCATCAATTCATATCCATTTACTTTGAATTTAGGTTCAATGTTGACGGCTATGTTGACGGTCCATCACCTTAGTGACGGTCCGTCACTTTGGTCATTAGGCTTTAACAAGAATGATCAATTTTTTCATGGTCCTGATGGCTTCAGTGGCGGTCCGTCAGACGATTGACGATCCATCAATCTTTTCATCGCTATGTTTCAACTTGTTCAATTCCTATTTTCCTGAATTCTTATACCTCTACACTTAGCAACCACATCAAATTGCACTACAAAAACAAATAATTCTAACTATAATTACAATAACATATTGTGGATTGCCTCCCACTAGCGCATGATTGAAAGTCATGACACGACTCAGTTTAGTTGATTACTCAGACTTCATCAAGATAAACCGTGCTTAAGCATTTCACCGAATCCATTGGACCAATGCATTTCTTGATTGGTAGCCCATTAACTTTAAAGACATTACCATCTTTATTTTCCAACTCAACTACTCCAGATGAGTAGACTTGTGTAACTTTAAATGGGCCATACCATTTAGATTTGAGTTTACTTGGAAAGAGCTTGATTCTGGTGTTAAAGAGCAATATTGTAAGACCCCATAAAATCCTATGCTCAACTCAGTCTTTTAAGCTTGCTAAGGGGTCCCAGACTTAGAAAACTTTAGCTATGTGTTCAGACTTAGTATTATTTTGGCCTTCGTAAGTTGGAAACTCTGTTTCACGACTCTTATGACCTTAAAGTATCGATCTTTAGATTGATTCATGATCAGGAATATCAGTAGATGTTTCTCGGATAAGTTTTGTATTTTTTAGACCTTATTTGAACCACGTTTAGAAGTCCAAAATAGTGCTTCAACGCGATCTCGGCGCGGCGCGGTGGCCATCGCGTCAATCAATATTTTTCTTTGGCTCCAGTGGCAATTTTTAGTGAACCAACACAGACTCAACACGGTGCATTGGCCATCACATCGATGCCAATGACGCGACGCATCGGTCTGCACATCAATAGTTTGGTTTTCAATTATTAAAAGCCTCATCCTTATGGGTATTTGGGTCTTTTTTCATGTCCTTCAACCCCCAAAAACATAAAATTTAGCCTTCTAATTGCAACATACACTCATTATTTCACAAATTACCCAGGAACAAAAATCCTAGGTTATTGAATTTCAAATTCAAGGCTCAAGATTCCGCTATTAATCTTCCAGAATTTAGCAACCAAGGTATGTCAAGTGTTCATCCAAGGGTTCATTCCATACTTGGAGTCAAAGAAACTCTTTTAAACTTCAAGTATCTTGATTTCATGGTTTCCATGATTTGGATTCAAGTGTATTCATAATTAAAAAGTTAATTGGATTTCTATTCCATGATTAAGTTAAAGATTTATGTAAAAACAACTATTATGGATGTAGTATCATGTGAATTCATGTTAAAGCATATTCATGTCATTCGGTCAGTGTTGTTCTTGCACCTGAACCCATGCATTTTAGCTTACATCACTTTGTATACCAGTACATTCTATGTACTGACACATACCTTTCTTTTGTGCTTTGATGTATTATATCATAGCTTCAAACGCGCGGGCTCCCGATCATACTTAATAATTCAGATATTCAACTGACTGAGTTAGTGGTGAGTCCTCTTAGTTCGAGGACATGATGATTATTTTAGTAGTTTAGATACTGAGGCAGATTTTATAGAATCTGATATGGTTGATTTTTATCCCATCTTAGGGATGTACTGGCTCCATTCGTGTTATGCCACCTTGAATTGTAGGACCCGAAGAGTCACTTTTTATTTTTCAAATGAGTCTGTGATAGAATGGAACGGACATTCTCTAGCACTTAGAGGGCACTTCATATCTTTTCTCAAGGCCCGTAAACCTATTTCCAAAGGTTTCTTGTATCATCTTATTCTGGTTAATGATTCTAGTGCCAAAAGTCTCCCTCTTCAGTCTATCCCCGTAGTGAATAAATTCCTGAAAGTCTTTCCAGATGATCTCCCAGGAATACCACCTGATAGGGAGATAGATTTTGGTATTGATTTATTACCAGATACCTGTCCTATTTCTATTCCCCCATATAGGATGGCTTCTGCAGAGCTAAAAGTGTTGAAAGAACAGCTAAAAGATTTTCTAGATAAAGGTTTTATCCGCCCTAGTGTGTCTCCCTAGGGTGCACCTATATTTTTTATGCGAAAGAAACACGGTTCCCTTTGTATGTGCATAGATTACCTCTAGTTGAATAAGATCGCGATTAAAATTAAATATCCCCTTCCTAGGATTGATGATCTTTTTGATCAACTTCAGGGTGCTAAATGTTTTTCCAAGATAGACCTTCATTCGAAATATCACCAGTTGAAAGTTAGAGAGTTAGATATTCCTAAAATAGCTTTTTGAACCAGATACGACCATTATGAATTCTTAGTCATGTCCTTTGGGTTGACTAATGCCTCTGTAGCTTTCATAGGTCTAACGAATAGGGTTTTTTCGTCAGTTTCTGGATCTGTTTGTCATTGTATTCATTGATGACATTTTGGTATATTCTAAGAGCGAGGAGGACCGTTTCAATCACCTTCGAATCATCCTTCAAACCCTTAAAGATCATAAGTTGTATGCAAAATTTTCCAAGTGTGAATTCTGGTTGAATGCTATTACGTTCTTGGGGCATATTATCTCTAGTAATGGGATTAAGGTTGGTCCCCAAAAGATTGAGGCAGTGATAAAATAGCCCATACCTACGACTCCAACCGATATTCAGAGCTTCTTGGGTTTGGCGGGTTATTACAAAAAATTAGTTGAGAGTTTTTCTTTCATAGCTACACCACTTACTAAGTTGACTCAGAAAAAGGTAAACTTTTTGTGGTCTGACTCTTGTGAGAATAGTTTTGAGAAGTTAAATGAGAAGTTGATTACTACTCCTGTTCTGACTTTTTCGGCGGATATAGAAGGTTTTGTTGTATACTGTGATGCATCCCGAGTTGGACTTAGGTGTGTTCTTATGCAGCATAGTAAGTTAGTGGCTTATGCATCTAGGCAGTTAAAGGTGCATGAGCGAAACTACCCTACATATGACTTGGAGTTATCGAATATGATTTTTGAATTTAAGATCTAGCACCACTAGTTGTATGGGGTACACGTTGATATATTTACTAACCACAAGAGTTTACAGTATGTTTTCTCGCAGAAAGAATTGAATCTCAGGAAGAGGCAGTGGTTGGAGCTTTTGAAAGACTATGACATGAGCCTGTACTATCATTTGAGGAAGGTGAATGTGGTAGCTGACGCCCTCAGCAGGTAATCTATGGGCATTCTTTCTCATGTGGGAAAAGAAAAAAGGGAGACGGTGAAGGATATCACCGACTTGCAAATCTAAGAATGTGATTTTTGGATTTCAAAGATGGAGGAGTGGTTGTTCATGAGATAGCTAAATCTCTCCTTTTTGCAGAAGTCAAAGAGAAGCAGGTTGAAGATCCCATCTTGATGTAGCTCAAGAAAGACGTGGGTCAACAAAAGGTATTGTCTTTTGAAATTGGTGGTGATGGTGTTTTGAGAGATTAGGGTAGATTGTGTGTGCCATATGTAGATGGTCTGAGGAAGAGAATTCTTTACGAAGCTCACACGTCGAGGTATGTTGTTCACCTTGGCTCTACTAAGATGTATCTGGATTTGAAAACCATTTATTGGTGGAATAATATGAAGCGTGATGTGGCTAACTATGTTGCCAAGTGTTTGAAATGTCAACAAGTTAAAGTGGAATATTTGAGGCCAGGTGGTTCTTCTCAAGAGATAGCTTTGCCTTTGTGGAAGTGGGAGATGATTAATATGGACTTTATTACAGGACTTCTGAGGTCCCGAAACTAGTATGATATTGGTTGACCAAGTCAGCTCACTTTCTACCTGTCAGGATAAATTATTCGGGAGAGGATTATTCCAAGCTGTTCATTGTAGAAATAGTTCGTTTGCATGGGGAATCTGTGTCCATCATATCTGACAGAGGTACACCGTTTTCTTCATAGTTTTGGAGATCGTTTCAAAAGGATTTAGGTACCCAAGTAAATTTAAGCATGACTTTCCAGCCTCAGACATATGGGCAAGCTGAGAGCACCATCTAGACCCTTGAGGATATTTTGAGGGCCTGCGTGATTGATTTTAAAGGTAGTTGGGTAGAACACTTGCCATTGATAGAGTTTGCATATAATTGTAGTTTCCATTCCAATATTAAGATGACACCTTTTGAGGCATTGTATGAGAGAAGATGTAGGTCCCCGATAGGATGGTATGAAATAGGCGAGATACAGATATTTGAAAAAGTCATTAGAGAACAACTTAAGATAGCTCAGAGTCATCAGAAGTCCTATGCCAATGTTAGGAGAAGAGATCTAGAGTTTGAGGTTGGAGATTGGGTGTTTCTCAAGGTTTTTCCCATGAAAGGAGTCATGCGATTCGAGAATAAAGGTAAGCTGAGTCCTCGCTACATAGGACCATATTAGATTGTGAGAAGGATATGTGAAGTTGCGTATGAGTTAGAATTGCCAGCTAGTTTGGGTTCAGTTCATCCAGTATTTCATATATCTATGTTGAAAAGGTGTATTGAAGACCATTCTTTAGTATTGCCTGTTGAAGAAATCAAAGTGACAAACTCCTTATCTTATGAAGAAGAACCTGTAGAGATTTTGGATCGCCTAGTTAGAAGATTGAGGAACAAAGAGATAGCCTCAGTTAAAGTGTTGTGGAGAAACCAGAAAATTGAAGAAGTGACTTGGTAATCAGAAGTTGACATAAGAGCTAGATACCCAAACCTTTTTTATCCAATGAATGATGAACTGGAAGGTACAATCCTTACCTTATTCATTCTATGCCTTAGTATGCTTGAAATTATACTTGTCTGTATCCCGCGTCAACATTTGGGGATGAATGTTCCTAATGGGGGGATATTGTAATGCCCTAAGTTCTTCTTAGCTAAATTTTGTCCCTAAAATATCAAGCATTGACTTTTAGAATGATTTATACTTTTTTCTTGGTGGAATTTCTTAGATTTCAACTTTTTATTTCGTAGATGATTGAATAAGTTTTTCGTTGACATAAGATGCATCCAAAATGGATACTCAATGAAAGAGTTATGGGTAATTTATATCCTAGATGTAAAACACCGTCATTCCTATCCTTAGAGCGTCGCGGAGAGGGTGTAAATGATGATGGTCAATTTTCAGTGGGACTCCGCGATGGTGGCGCATCGCGGAGTGGGCCAAATTCCCATTCGTCAATTTTCAGTGAGCTACCACGATAGTGGAGCATCACGGTGGCCCATGAAATTGGGCTCCGAATTATATTTTAATACCGGTCTCATTAAGGGTATATTGGGTATTTTTCCACACCCTTATCAGTCCAAGCATGAGATTTCAACCCCAATTGAGCATATTACTCATACATTCACCAACAATATTCAAGAACACTCTCTAGGGTTCCATATTGATAAATCAAATAAATCAAGATTCAACCGTGGATTTTCAAAAAAATTAAAGATTTGGAATTCCCAAGCCGTGGGCATCAAGAAACATCCTTTAAATTTCTAGATAGAGGTACATGGGGTTTATCCTAAAAACTATATGGGCTTAAAACCATTAAAGCATGATATTCAGATTTTTATGCATGAATTTCAAAGGGGTTTTGGAATCTATGTTCTAAATTACGTACTCCGAATGTTTTAATGTTACTATTGTTTTGACCTTGTGGTCCTATCACCTAAATTGATTTACATGTATACGTATATGTATGGAATTTGAGATTTAAGATCGTTGAGAGCATAAATTATGAACTCCCTCTCGTGTATTGAATTAAAGATTATGGTTTTATGATTTGAAAGATGTTTTCGTAATATTACAGCATTTGAGCGTTATTTGAAATTATTCAGAGGGTGTTTCTTGATATAAATGTGTTCTTATGTTTAAGAGAAAGAATTGCATGTGAATTGAGAACTTTGACATGACCGCCTTGTATTGTACTACTGAAATGCTTGACAAAGATGAGTTCTTTACATGTGTTTACATGAAGTTTGAGAAAGAGTTTTTTGAATAGAATTATTAAAATGGTGGTCCCAAAACTTGTGTTTTGAAAACAGAGATTTATGATAGACTAATAACGGCTCAGAGATGTGACTTGTAAGTTAATGGTATGACGATACTCTATGTATTTATGCCATAACAGAGTATGTTTTCAGAGCATGTTTTTAGAGTATGTTTTCAGAGACTGGATATTTTGATAAAGTTTTAAAGAGGGTTAGGTGGTTACCCGAAGAAGGAGCGAGTTCAAGCAACTCTTATCTTTTAACCGTATTTATCGATATGGGTAGATTATTATTATACGCTGGCGATGGCCGTGTGGCGTAGTAGATTCAGAAACTCCGACCCTTATGGCACACTTGGGTTGGGGGCTTGGCTACCGAGTTAATGGTAGTTTCCATATAGCCTATGGAATTTTCAGAGTTGTAGGGTATACCACCTAGCGCAGAAGTAACACAGATTTCTCAGAGTTGAGATAATTTTTTACAGAGTCTTTAAAATGCCCATGTGAATTCTTACTATATGATATACTTATGAATTGTTTTAAATTTTTCTTATATATGTTGAATAATAAATGATTATTTTTGATATGGTCTGCATACCAGTACATCTATATTGACTCCCCTCCCCTTACCTCTCAGGCTTTGACACTCAGTCTAGGGGTCCAGATAAGCAGTAGATAGTTTAGATAACTGATCAGATTATGCAGTGGTGAGCCTTTTCTATTCCAGAAGGCCTGTCTTTTCAGATTATGTCACTTATTTCAGTTTTGGTCTACTGGGGCATTGTCCTAGTTTCAGAAAGTTGTCAGATTTTCATATAGTAGAGATTTCGCAGACTGAGTCAAATGTTATTTAGATGTAGTTGATTTACAGTTTCCATACTTATGTTGAATTTAGAATTGACCATGTTTCTATAGTAGATTATGTTTCCGCATCTTCTTTTATTATATGAATATTGTGCATGATTACCAGATAAAGAAAGGCATTTTGGGCCTTCATAGTTTGGGAAGTTCATTACGTGCAGGCCCTAGTTCGGGTCGTGACACTCAGAAAGTTATTTTAGTAGACTCAGTCGAATTAGATATGACTAATTTTGATGTTATTCTCGACATGGATTGGCTTTATTCGTGCTATGTCTCAGTCGACTGCAGAAACATAATTATCCAGTTTCAATTTTCAAATAAGCCTATCCTTGAATGAAGGGGTAGTACTTCAGCACTTAGGGGTCAGCTTGTTTCTTACCTTTGGGCGAGAAAAATAATATCTAAGAGATGTGTCTACCATCTCGTTCAAGTCTAGGACTCTAGTTCAGAAACCCCTACTCTTGAATCAGTGTTAGTAGTATGTGAATTCCCAGATGTGTTTCCCAAAGATCTTCTCGAAGTTCCTCTCGAGAGGGAAATCGACTTTAGAATGGACCTTCTTCTAGATATTCAGCCCATATCTATTCTACCACACTGAATGGCTCCTGTAGAACTCAGAGAATTAAAAGAATAGTTAAATGATCTCTTAAATAAGGGATTTATCTAACCTAGTATGTCCCCGTGAGGCAAAACTCAGAATGTGTATTGACTACCATCAGCTAAATAAAGTCACGGTCAAGAACACGTATCCAGTTCCCAGAATCAATGACTTATTTGATCAACTTCAGGGTGCCAGTTACTTTTCTAAGATAGACCTCTGATCAAGATATCATCAGTTCAAAGTCAAAGAATGTGACATCCCAAAAATAACTTTTAGAACTCAGTTTGGTCACTTTGAATTCTTAGTCATGTCCTTTGGTCTTACCAATGCCCCAGCAGCCTTCATGTGCTTGATGAACCATGTGTTTAAGCAGTACTTGGACATGTTCGTCTTAGTCTTCATTGATGACATTCTTGTCTACTCCTGCAGTGAGTATGATCATGCAGACCATCTCAGAATAGTATTACAAACTCTTAGAAACCATTTGCTATTCGTCAAATTCAGTAAGTGCTAATTTTGGCTAAGGTTAGTATCCTTCCTTGGCCATATCATTTCCGGTGATGGCATTAGAGTTGATCCCCAAAAAACCGAAGTAGTAAGAAACTAGCCTAGACCCATCTCTCATCAGATATCAGGAATTTCTTGGGCTTGGTTAGATATTACCGACGATTTGTTGAGGGATTTTCATCTATTGAATCTCTTATGTCTAGACTGACTTAGAAGAAAGTCAAGTTCCAGTGGTCAGATTATTGTGAAAAGAGTTTTCAAGAGTTGAAGACTCGACTCCTTACAACTTTAGTTTTGACCCTACTAGATGGTTCAAATGGGTTTGTGGTATATTGTGATGCCTCCAGAGTCAGTTTGGGGTGTGTTTTGATGCAGAGAGGTAAGGTCATAACCTATGCCTCTAGACAACTTAAGCCCCATGAAAAGAACTATCCTACTCATGATCTTGAGTTAGCAACAGTAGTGTTTGACTTAAAGATTTGAAGGCATTATTTATATGGGGTGCATGTTGATGTGTTCACTGACCATAAGAGCCTACAGTATGAGTTCTCTCAGAGAGACCTAAACCTCCGTCAGAGAAGGTGGTTGGAGTTATTAAAAGACTATGACATGAACGTTCTGTATCATCCGGGTAAAGCCAATATAGTGGCTGATGCTCTTAGTAGGATGTCTATGGGTTAGTGTTTCTCATGTGGAGGATGGTAAGAAGAAGTTAGCTCAAGAAGTTTATCAACTTGCCCAACTAGGTGTTAGCTTAGTCGATTCATCAGAAGGTAGTGTATGGGTGCAGAGTAGTTCAGAATTATCCCGAGTTTCTGAGGTGAAGGAAAAATAGGATAGGGATCCCAGTCTAGCTAAGTTAAAGAAATCAGTCAGAGATTAGAAGGTTGAGGTTTTCTCCCAAGGGGGAGATTGTGTGTTGCGCTGCCATGGTTGGCTATGTGTGCCAGGTGTATATTTGAGATAGCGAATTCTTGCAGAAGCGCATGGTGCGTGCTACTCTATTTATCTAGGGGCCACTAAGATGTACCGTGCTTTGTAGGAGATCTATTGGTGAAGTGGGATGAAGAGAGATATTGCATAGTTTGTGGCTAAGTTCTTAACATGTCAGCAGGTTAAGATCAAGCATCAGAAGCCAAGTGGATCTATGCAGGAGTTCAGTATTCCCACCTAGAAGTGGGAAGAAGTGAACATGGACTTTGTGATGGGTTTGCCTCGTACTCGTCGCCAGCATGATTCAGTTTGGGTCATTGTAGATAGGATGACCAAATCAGCTCATTACCAGTCTATACCTCTTATTCAATAGAGGATTATGGCAAACTCTATATCAGGGAGTTGGTCAGATTGCACGGTGTTTCGTTGTCCATTATCTCAGATAGAGGTACCCAGTTCACCTCTTATTTCTATAAGGCATTCCAATAGGGTCTTGGTTCCCGAGTTTACCTCAGTACAACTTTTCATCCCAGATAGATTGTCAAGAAGAAATGACCATTCAGACTTTAGAAGATATGCTGTGAGTGTGTGCGATAGACTTTAAAGATAGTTGGGATGATCACTTGCCTTTGATTGAATTTGCATATAATAACAACTATCATTCCAGCATTCAGATGACTCTATTTAAGGCACTTTATGGAAGGAGGTGTAGATCTCCCATTGGTTGGTTTGAAGTGGGTGAGGCTGCAGTAGTAGGGCCTGACTTGGTATTTGATACCTTAGAGAAAGTTCAGTTGATCAGGGAAAGGCTTAAGACAGCTCAGAGCTGATAGAAATCATATACAAATGTACGCAGTAAGGATCTCAAGTTTGAGTTTGGTGATTTTGTGTAATTCAAAATCTCTTCTTTGAAAAAAGTGAAGAGGTTTGGAAGGAAGGGGAAACTCAGTCCCCGATATGTTGGTCCTTACCGAATTCTCAGCCATTTCAGAAGGTAGCTTATGAGCTTGAGTTGCCATTAGACTTAGCTTCAGTACATCCAGTGTTCCATATATCCTTGCTTAAGAAATGAATAGGTGACCCAGCATTCGTAATCCCTATAGAGGGTATAGATATTCAGAACAACCTCTCTTATAAAGAGATTCCAGTTGAAATCCTTGATCATCAGATTCACAGACTGAGGAACAAAGAAGTCCCTCTATTCAAAGTATATTGGCAAAATCAATCCGTGGAGAGAGCTACTTGGGAAGCAGAACCAGACATACAGACCAAGTATCCTTACCTTTTCTCCACAAACTCAGACTCAGCTTAAGGCAACAATTTTCTTTTAAATTTACTCAGTCTCATGTTCAGATATAGCTACCAACGTGGTATCAATTAATGTTGCATACCCAGTCATGTATTAACAAATCAGTTCAGTCATGTACTCACACATCATACATGCATGTTCAGTATATAAACTCAGCTTATTAGTAATCCTAATCATGCATTCATGAATCATGTTCAGCTATACACTCATGGATCAGATATGCATGTTCAGTATGATAACTAAGTATATCAGTAATTTCAGTCATGAAATCATGCTTCAGTTGTGCATGTCCAGTGTCTAATTCCAGTCTGTCAATATTCTCAGTTTAATCAGTCTCATTCAAGTATGAATATTCCCAAAGGGAAGATATTGTAAGACCTCGCAAAACCCTAAGCTCAATTCAGTCTTTTAATCTTGCTAAGGCGTCCCAAACTTAGAAAATTTTAGCTAAGTATTCAGACTTAGTATTATTTTGGCCTTCGTAAGTTGCCAACTCTATTTCATGACTCTTATGACCTTAAAGTATATGTCTTTAGATTGATTCATGATCAGGAATGTCAGTAGGTATTTTCGGACGAGTTTCGTAATTTTCAGACCTCGTTTGAACCACATTTGGAAATCCAAAATAGTGCATCGATGCGATCTCAGCGCGGCGCCGCAGCTATCGTGTATATCAATATTTTTTCTTGGCTCCTGTGGCAATTTCCAGTAAAACGAAGGGGACTCGATACGGCGCGTTGGACATCGTGTCGATGCCAATGACGCGGTGCATCGGTCTGCGCATCGATAATTTGGTTTTCAGCCATTAAAAGTTGCTTCCTTAGGGGTATTTGGGTCTTTTCTCACATCCTTCATCCCCCAAAAACACAATTTAGCCTTCTAATTGCAACATACACTCATTATTTCACAAATTTCTCAAGAACAAAAAACACTAGGTGATTGAATTTCAGATTCAAGGCTCAATATTCCACCATTAATCTTCAAGAATTTAGCAACCAAGGTATGTCAAGTGTTCATCTAAGGGTTCCTTCCACACTTGGAGTCCAAGAAACTCTTTTAAACGTCAAGTAGCTTGATTTCATGCTTTCTATGATTTGGATTCAAGTGTATTCATGATTATAATGTTGATTGGATTTCTATTCCATGATTAAGTGCAAGATTTATGTAAAAACAACTATTATGTATGTCGTATCTCGTGAATTTATGTTAAAGCCTTGAAATTGTGATACTCATGTGTTGATTAGTACTATGTGCATATACAATGCCTTCCAAGTGTTTGATGAGTTGTTCATGAGAATTAAATAATAAAATTATATCATGTTAGCATGTTTTGAAGTTTATGGCATGCAAGTGTTTGCTAGAATGTCCCAATGAATGAATGATGATCAAGTAGTTATTTATCATGTTTCAAGATTTTGCTATGTCTTATAATTTATGCTATCGAGTCCTGGGGGTATTTAATACCTGACAATTAGCTGATTACCTAAAGCCATGGCCAGTCTCAGGATAGTATCAGTCATGTCATGATCCGTAGTACTCTCAGTCAATTATAGAGCTCAGGAAAAGCTTAGTAGACTTAGTATAAGTCCAGTCTAGTTCAGTATTCAGTTCAGACCTCAGTAAATCTAGCCAGTTAATTGAATTTAGTAGTATTCCATTATTCAACGGAACTCAGTGAACTCAGTTCAGTTCAGTTAGATAGTATAATCAGTAACAGTCCAGTCAAGCCTCGTATGAACTAGAAATCAGTTCAGTGTCTATTTAGTTGGGAGTAGGATTCAACACCGAGTGAACCCACGGATGGGGAATCACCTTCCAGTAGAGGGTGTGATCCTTAGAAGTAGTCCTTGTGTTCCAGAACTACGTAGCTAACGTAGGTTGGGATAACAACCTGCCAATTGAGGGTTGATGAGGTGATCTACCTGCCAGATGTCAATACCCCAGATGTCAAATAGTTCAACCTCCATCATCTTTTCCAGAGGCATCTCATTATGTTTTGAGATTGAACCTTGTCTCTGGCATTGATCGAATCTATTTACAAACTCTTAAGCATCTTTAAATAGGGTTGGCCAATTGTAGCTACTTTGCAGCACCTTTCACACCGTATGATCACCTGTATGATATCCCCCAACTGGGAAGTATGGCAGGTTTCCAAAATACTCAGTATATCAACTTTTTGGATGCACCTTCTGATAATATTATCAGCACAACGCCTGAATAAGTATGACTTATCCCAAAATTATCTCGTGGAATCATGGAGAAACTTTTTTCTGATGGAAAGATAGATTCTTCAGAATAATTTCACTCATAATGAAGCTGGCGAAGTATGCATACCAGGTCACCATTTTAAGTGCCGCACCTAGAATTTGTTCATCGAAAAAACATTATTAATATCGAGCTTTTATGTAGTGGGATGCTCTCTCTGTAGCCTAGGTAGGTGGTCTGGGACTTGGTTTTCACACCCTTTTCTGTCTTTGACCTTAAAGTCAAATGCCTACAGAAATAACACCCATCTGATCAGCCTTGGTTTGGCATCCTTCTTCACCATTAAGTATCTCAAGGCAGCATGGTCTGTAATAACCACCACCTTGCTTCCTAAAAGGTACGTCCAAAACTTCTCAAAATCATAAACAATAGCTAGAAGCTCCTGATCAGTGATAGTATAATTTTTCTATGTCCCATTTAAAGCTTTACTTGTGTAATAAATGGGGTGAAATAGTTTCTCCTTCTTCTGACAATTACAGCCCCAAGTGCTACTTCACTTACATCACATATAATTTTGAATGGCCTACACCTATCTGGAGCAACTATAATAGGTGTATCAACCAGTTTCTTCTTCAGGCATTGGAATGCCTTCATACAATCATTATTGAACACAAACTTGGCCTCCTTCTCCAACAGTTTGGAAAGTGAATTTTGAATCTTGGAGAAGTTTTTTTGAACCTACGATAGAATCCTGCATGACCCAGAAAGCTACGGACTCCTTTCACTAAAATAGAAGGGGGTAGTTTCTCTATAATTTCTACCTCGGTCGGTCAACCTTAATCCCCTTTGCTGAAATTCGATGTCCTAGCACTACACATTCCATCACTAGGAAGTAACATTTCTCCCAGTTTTGCACGAGATTTAATTCTTCATATCTCTGTAGTGCTCTACTCAAGTTCACTAAGCATTATTCAAATGAATCACCCATTAGTGAGAAATACAGCATGAAAACCTCTAAAGTGTCCTTCACCATGTCAGAGAAAATTGACATCATGCATTTTTGGAATGTGGTTGGTGCATTTCATAATCCGAATGGCATTCGCTTGAATGCAAATATTTCATACGGGCGATAGAGATCTTTTTGTATTTCGAATACCCATCCAAAAAGCAATACCAACCCCATCCTGCCAAGCGATTAACTATTTGATCCATGAAGGGCATTAGAAAGTGATCTTTCAATGTCCACGAGTTCTGCTTCTGGTAGACCATGCAAACTCACTACCCAGTCACTGGCCTTAGAGAAATCAACTCATTCTTTTTGTTAGTAACCACAGTCATGCCTTCTTTCTTAGGCATGCACTGTACTGGACTCACCTACTTATTGTTGGAGATTAGGTACACTACCCCTGCATCGTGCCACTTTATAATCTTTTTTTTCACCACTTCTTCTATAGGTGGGTTTAGTCTGTGCTGATGCTCAATGGTCGGTATGCATTCTTTCTCTAGCTGGATTTTATGTGTGCAGATTCCCGGTGAACTACTAATAATATTTGCAATCGTCCATTTGATAGCCTTATTATATCTCCTAAGCTCAAAAATAAGGGCCTCAACCTGTTTCTCTACTAAGTCTGCTGCAATAATGACCGGTAAGGTGTTTCCACTGCCCAGAATCACATAACACAAATTGCCCAGCAGTTCTTCAGTTCCAACACCGGTGGCTTCTTAATAGAAGGTTTGGCCGGTGGTGTTGGACAATTTTTAAGGTCCAAGTCCAGCTTTTTGGGGCATAAGAATACGACCCAATTCCTGTTAGTACAAACACGATCTCATCATATTTTTTGATCCCATCATTATAGAAGTTTATCAATACTACAACCAATGTTTCCACACCAAATCTCCCCTCAACTGGTACTTCTTGCTCATCTTCATAATATATATGAACGATTGAGAAGACACTCATCTCTTTTTTTTGCTTTATCGATTGGTGAACATCAAACCTCAACTTTTCATCATTAAGCCTAAATTTTAGCTTATTAGTCTAGAAGTCAATCATCACACTCCTGATTGCTAAGAAAGGTTTACCCAAGATTATGGGTACTTCGAAGTCCACCTCACAATCTAGGATTACAAAGTCTGTCGGGAAGATAAAACTGGCCACTTTCACAAGCACATAATAAAGTATTCCAATCGGCCTCTTCACTGATCTATCCGCCATTAAAAGCCGCATGTTGATGGGTGTAGGATCCCCAACCCCAGCTTTTTGAAAACCTCCAATGGCATCAGATTAATACTTTCCCCAAGATCACAAAGGGCCTTTACGACATCAAGCGATACAATAATACATGGGACAATAAATTCTTCTGGATTGGGTTTTTTTTGCACTAACGATCTTGTAGCGATAACACTATAATGGTGAAGATTTTATACTGGCTCGTAGCTCGCGGTCCGCTTTTTATTCACAAGTTCATTCATGATTTTTGCATAGCCTGGCATTTGTTCTAGCACCTCAACCAAAGATACATTTAATATTTGTTGCTTCAGCATGGCCATGAACTTGCAAAATTTTGTGTCATCTGCCTTCTTCTGCAATCTATGCAGGAATTGAGAAGGTATTTTTTGCATTCTGGTAACTACTGTCTCTCCTTCCTTCCATTTGCCTTTTCCTAACTTATCAACCTGCTCCTTATTAGATGGAACCTCATTATTCTCCAGATTCTCAGACTTCATTGGAGGTTTTTCTCATCTATAATAAGTTATCCCACAGAAGGTCCAGGTAATACTATACTACTTCTCATGGTGATAGCCATACCCGAATTATCATTCCTCAGATTTTGCACAGTATCACTTGACAATGTTCCGCTCTTTCTCTGATTGAATGCCGTCGATAGTTGTTTCATCTGTTGCTCCAGTTGTTTAATAGAAGCCAAATGTGAGTCAACCAATTGGGTCATAGACTAAAAGTCACTCTTCATCTCTCTCACCCCAACATATCGACTCTACCCCTTTTAGTAAATTGGATATTATGTCTTCTATGGACATCTTCCCCAAACTAGTAACAACAGTATCGCGGTTCCCAGGAGGTACATACAATCCACTCCTATCATTCTTTCTTGAGGTTGCCATATCCTGATCATGCTCCTCTTCTCTCTTGCGTTGCTCAGCAGATATACAACTAGACACAATAGTGATCGCTACCTTAGAATTCTTGGTATGTTAAGCTCTACTCTATTTAGTCATTCTTTCAAGCATTATCACAACTTCTGGGAAATTAAGATCCATAAACGCTCCCCTTGCAGCATTATCTACAGTCGGCTTTATAATAGAGTTCAAAGCCCTATAAAAGGTCTCCATCAAATGCTCATCAGTTATTTTGTGATTTGGGCATTGTGTCAACTTCCTCTTGAATCTCACCCATATCTCATGAAGCTCTTCATTCGAAAGTTGTCTGAAATTACTAATTTCATCCCTCTACTGTAACATCCTAGAAGGCAGAAAAAATCTTTATAGGAAAGCTCCTTTCAATTATCTCTAACTTGTTATAGAATCAGAAGCTAACTCATTTAGACACAATGTTGTTCCCTCTAACACAGACAATGGGAATAGCCGTTGACGAATTGCATTCAGCCATACTCCCAGATTATAAAAAGACTTGCAAATAGTTATGAAGTTGACTAGATTCGGATTATCCTCAAGAAGTACACCAAACAACCCTTTGAGATGAAGCAACTGAATCATAGTGATCGTAATATTAAAATTCACTCCTGAATGGTGGGGGAATAATCACTCCAGTGGTGCCAGCTTCATCTAAATCAGTCTCATCATCGTCATCAAGATCAAACTGTACAACTCAAGGGTTTGTTCTCCCTTTAAGTGACTAATTTTGATTCACTGGTGTAGCTCTATCCTCTGCATGTCCCATGTTTGCTGGCTCAATCAAGTCATCGTCCCCCAAGTCCTTATTATCCGTTTTAGCTACCTGACCTGGTTTATCTGTATTATGTTGATTGAGCTGTGCATTACCAAAGTGGTTAGTATTTTGGCTTTTTACTGAGCATCCATTCTTCTAATTAATTGAGGTTCTGGGTCGAGAGGTAATAGTAGTTCTCCTGTCCTCCTCTTTCGTGGCATACAAAGCAAGAATCCTGTAATGACCAAAAACAACAAATAAAAGTAAATTAGGAAACTTGACCAAGGGTCAAATAATGCTCATAAACTTAATTGACAACCGTATTCACCGACAATGATTCCAAAATTTAATATGCCCAAATTACAACTTTCTTTAGAAAGTGTAAGCGGTCGTTGTCAAATATAGAACCCAACTAGGTCCCACAGGGAATAAGGCGTTAACTAAGTGTATGACTATTAATGGACTATTGATCGAAGATTTCCAGAAGTAAGGGGTTTGTTTGTTAACAGAGTTTGTTAATAAAATCATGTTGTATTCCAACTAGTGAGTATTTTTGTAGGGTTAATTAATTGAGAATAAGTAAACTAGGATTATGTTCTTTAAGGTGTTCTTGCAGTCAGGATTGTGAGCTATTCCAAATTCCCAAATTAACAATCTCCATCATAAAGTTAATTAATTTATTAAATTCTATCTATTTGTTTCTCAACCTTGATAGATAGCTGCCCTTTAATCTTTTCAAACTTAAAGAATGTTATGTAATACTCAATTGAATCCTCAAGTGGGTTGATCCTGGTAAGCCATCAACCTATAACCCATAGGTTAAAGCCCTTGAATTTCTCGTAAATCTCCTCTTTTCCCAACACACTTTTCTACTTAAACAAGTGGTGTTCATGGGCACACTCTTCAAGTTTGCAACCAAGAAAGATCATTATTATGAAGAGAAGATTATGTAATTTCAATTAGTTACAGAATTTAGGCATTCTCACAACCCCAAGCAATAATTCACACCAAGGCTCCCATAACCCTAGTTATGGGAGCTTTAGCCACATATCATAATAGAAGAAGATTCCATTATATTTATCATAAATAATTTTGGAAAATCACTTACAAATATCCAAAGGATTGCTCTTTATACTAAATGAATAATGAATAAAATGATAAAATCCTAGTAAAAAGCTTGTTTCTAAGAGAAATTTAGGTTACAAAAGTACTCAGTAGTCCAAAGATATCTAATCTAACCCTTAACTGAGTATTTAAATATTTTCAGGTAATGGGGATTTAAAATTTTAATTGTAGATTGTTGCGTCATGGTTGGCAGCCAAGGTGACGACAGTCCGTCGCTTGGGCTGTCACTTGAACTCTCAAATTTCAGCATATTGTTTAAGCTCTGACGGTCGAGTTGACGGCCCATCAAGGGTCTGACGGTCCATCACCTGGACCATCACTTCCATACCTAATGGACTGTATTCTGTTTGGGTCTGGCGGCCAAGGTGACGGCCCGTCAGTAGCTTGATGGTCCATCATTTGGACTATTACTCGAGTCCTCCAAGACTTTTTTTTGCTTAGCACTGACGGGCACCATGACGGTCCGTCATAAGGTTGATGAGCCGTCAGTTAGTTTGTCAATAGCCTTTTGTTCCTGCTTTTCCAAGTTATTTCATCTTCTCAGTCATTTACCTGAAAATAAGTAAAACCCAACATCAAATACCTCAATAATTGCTTAAAAACACACAATTATCCATTGTAAAAGATGTAAAATATTTTGTCAAAGGCCGAAACATCAAGCATGTTATTATGTGCTATATGTTTTTGCTTTATATAACTGGCATTCCACTCATACTTTTCTTCATTCGAAACCTATTTTTTCCTTTATGAATGGTTGCGTGGTTGCACGAACGTTCTTTTCTAAAACACCCTTCAAGAAATGCCTTGTGTATTGGTCGATCAGTGATGTGTTGACAACTATGAGATTTCCCACTCTCAAGTTTTCCGCTTAAGAGGACAGCGTACGCAACTACTCTTATTCCTAGAGCCTAATTGGTTATCCCTTTACTAAGGAATAAACATCCCCAAAACCTAGAATGTCATGTTAGAAAGCCTGGACCTAAGTTCTAATGGATCCCAGATCCCAAAAAGAATGCCTCACTAATTTCATGTATTTTTAAGAGATAATTATGCCTGAACAATGTTATTTGCTCTTTGGGGGTAGGGTAGGCTAACACTTTGTTTTGCAGATTTAATGGCCATTCCAACATCTTATTTGAGGTTTAGTATGGTTTAGTGCATGCCACCGCACATGGAATATTGGTAGTTGGACCTAGGTTATTATGGACAAATCATGGTGAAGAAGTCATTGGGGAGTTTGCCATCCCTTATGCAAGTTACCCTACGTAGAGAGCTTATTGAAGCAGCCACTGTATTTTGGTACGAGACTAGATCAATTTTTAGATTTGGAGATGTAGAAGTGATGCCACTCCTGCAGAAAATCATAGGGTATGTGGAAAACAAGAATGTGTCATCAGAAATGAGGTGACAAAGGCCTGAGGTTATCATCCCAAAAAGCGTCACCCTGGAAGAAGTCAGCAACAAATTGGGTCTTCACGACAGTAGAATTGTAGCATTTGTGATAAAGTCTAAAATTCCAGGCAGTTACTTGGTTGATTGGTTTGGCACAAGAAAGGGAAGGAAAGGTATGAAGCAGAGGGTTCTGACCCTAATTCATAGAAAAGTAAACGAATCTTTGCATTTATCGTCTACTTCCTAGGAATGGTGGTTTTTCTAATTGGAGCGGAAGTATAGATACATACTCGCATGATTACAGTAACTGATGCCTTATGCAATGGAATTAAAAGAGTGTCTTGCACAATTGTGTCCATGATCTATCGGTCCCTTGGTCATTGCAAAAACTGGGCCAAACGTTTCAAGGGGTGCAACTTGCTACTGCAGCTGCGGTTAATTGAACATCTTTAAAAGATCCATGGTGTGTAGAGCATGCATTGATCAATTGGAATTGACAACATCACCGCACATGATACCCGAGTCACAATGGAAGTCATAAAGATCAAACAACCGAAATAGGTAGAAAAGTAGGGACAAATGTTGGGTACCTTGACTGAAGACTCTTTTCAATGGATATTTGAATGGTTTCCTATCACAGACTTTGTGGTCTACACCCAACTACACAAACCCTTAATTTTGATAAGAATTCATGGCCTACAACCATATGCTCCTACCAGAGTAATAAGGCAAGTAGAAAGGAAATAAGTTATCCCAAGGGTTACTAACATGGATGCATACAGAGTTGACTACCAAGACAATAGGATTCCAAATGCCAATGACATTGCCAAGACTTGGGGCAAAAATACTCATCTAGATAAGAAGAGCATTGATCCAGACAAGTACCATGCAGGCTATACTTTTGGTTACATTGAATGGTTGCATGCCGACCTAAAAAGCAAAGTGACCCCAGGCATCAAAAGGGGTAAGCATGTCAAATACAAGGAAGCTGAGGTACAGGTTCTCTATCGCAATTTTAAGAAAAGGGATATGTAATTTAAGCACACCACCGCCAAATAATTATGGAGAATGTAAAAAAGATCGCCGATATAGGGAAAGAGTTAGAGTTTTGGAAGCACCGTTCTTTGATTATGGAAGAAAGGGTGCAAGAACTTCGTGATAAATTTGACAAGCGGGGTAAGGACTCTTGACCTGGGAGGCATTAGGAAGGTTAGCATTGTATTATCTTGCTACTAGCCGCTATATTTTTGACAAAGCCTTGGAAGCATATAAGAAGGAGGAACAAGAAGATGATGTTTTAGAATTTAGTTTAGCTTTCATTTTGAGTTTTTTTGTATTTTTTTCTGTAATGTATAAGACAATTTGAATGCAATAAAGTTTAATTTCTTTTTGGGTTTATTTATGAGCAAATGACATTATTTTATGGCATAATTATCTCTCCAACAATGCTAGGCCTACCTTTGGCTCAAAAGAGGCTCCCAAAATAGGAAATGTCAAACAATGTGCTTTCTATGTGCTAATTGGATTTATTTATTTTTATACCACTAATGCGGTAATTTCTTCACCTTTGTTGTTTTTGTTTTGTTTTGTTTTCCCCTTCCCAAAGGTTGATTTGTGCACTCTAGCATACCACACCCATTCAAAAGTGGCTCCTCCTTCTTTAACTACAAGTCTCAAAGGTAAAGAATCAATGTATGATCGTCATAATATTGTGGATAAAGGTGGATTTAGTTTTGAAGGAGTCATTGTCGCTAGGCAAAATGAAATGATGTTAAAAATACAATAAAGGATTCTAGAGAGCTACAAGGGGAATTGACGCAAGTGCACATTTTAGCCTAGTTGTCTCTTAACTTGAATACTCCTGAGTTGCAAGCCGATAGCTATGCCATACTAAAGTCACAAAATCCTCCCAATCCTCAAACACATCCTCCCCAGCCTCAAATTCCTGCAAACATCCATAGCTTCCCAAATCCCATCCCAAATAACCAAAATATCTCGAATCCTCTATATGTGCCTACCCATCATACCTAAGATCCAAAAAATTCCACTTATCCTTATCCACAAAAGCCTCTGAATACAAATATATACCACCATCATGCATTCAGTAGCCATAACCTGAACCCTATATATGTTGAAATCATCCCATCTACCCGTCCTTAATTCACATTCAAGACTTCAGAAAATGACTATATAATGAAGGCCATGGTTGAAAGACAAAGACAGTTAGAGGGAAGTAAGGGAATAAAAGGTCATAGCTATGAGGATCTATGCATTCATCTGGACGTTGAACTACCGGAAGGGTGTAAGCCTCCCAAGTTTGAGTTGTACAATAGGATCAGAGATCCCAAGGCACACCTACGTGTATACTGTAATAAACTGGCAGGAGTAGGAAAAAATAGAAAGATTAAAATAAAGTTATTCATGAGAAGTTTTACGGGAGAGGCTCTCACGTGGTATATTGAACAAGACATGAAGAATTGGGTAGGCTGTCTTGAAATGGCCTTCAATTTCATCAAGAGATTCGGATACAACATAAATAATGCTCCCAGCTGGTCTTACATGCAGGCACTGAGAAAGAAACCAAATGAGTCCCTTTATAAGTATGCTATGAGATGAAGGGTTGAGGCTTTAAGAGCTCGGCCTCAAGTCGAAGAGTATCAAATGAAAGAGTACTTCGTTAAAGCACAAGAGCCATAATACCTAGATAACTTGTTGAGAGTTATGGATAAGATTTTTTCCAAGATCATCAGGATAGGAGAAATGTTCGAAGATTGTCTAAAAAATGGTAGCATCATTAGCTTGGAATCTCTGTAGACTACCAATAAAAATGCTCAATCTGGAGTAGCTTCAAAGAATAAAAAGAAGAAAGAGGTAGGGTCTGTAATGGCATCCCAGCCTTCGGGGAACATTCTAAGCTATCAAACCTTCGCTCCACCCCCTACCTACAAACTCCATTACCGTCCTCTACATCTCCCTACCCACTATAAATGCCATACCAAGCTCCACTATACGAAATCCCTACTCCTTAACAAATGCGTCCATAAATTTCAAACCCTTTTTATCCCATATACAATGCATAACCAATCTAAGTCCAAAAACCCCAACCAACACATGTCCAAACAACTCAACCTGCTCATATTCCTGCTACCAAGCCTGCCACTCTCAAATCCAAAGACAACTTTTAAAGGAAGCAATATATGCTCTTAGCCGAACCATTGGTTGAATTATATGAACGACTCAAAAACGTAGGCCACATCACACCCATTCTTGCCGTATAAGCTGATATAAACTCTCCGTGGTATCGACTAGATCAAACTTGTGCCTACCATTCTGGGATGAGAGGGCATCCCATTGAGGCATATTTTACTTTGAAGAATAAAATTCAATAGTTGATCGATACTAAGGTGATTCGGTTGAAAGACCTATAAACAAATATTTCCAACAATCCTCTCCCTATCATTAAGTAAATATTCTCAACATTGATGAGGATGTAGACTTGGAGCACTTCATTTGGTTTATTAAAAAAGGAAATGGTACTTTCATTTGTGTGCAAAAATGTGTACCACTTGAAGTTGAGGTGGCCACGTCCAAGACTCCTTTCACTGTTGTAAGAGTTTACCCAGCCATCTATAACCCTCATGTGGTCCCATGGAATTATAAACTTAATATTACTGGTATGGCAAAGGTAGCTGAGGCAGATATTGCACAGAGTGTGACTAGATCGGGCAGATTTTATACATCCAAAAACTTATTCCAAGAGAGTTCTAGTAAGGTAAAATAGCCTGCCATTTAAGTTGAGGAAGATGGCATTTGGAAGAAGATAAAAGCTAAGGTGTATTCCGTTGCAGAGAAACTAAATAAGACTCCAGCCCAGATATCCATCCTAACATTATTTTAGACTTTTGAAAGTCATAAAAAGGCCTTGACGAGGATTTTGAGTGAAGCTTATGTACCAGCTACCATAACAGGTAGAGAGATGGCCCATATGGTGGGGCAAGTATTTAAAAATATCCTTCCATGGTGATGAGTTGCTAACCAAAGGTAGATCATATAATTGGGCTTTGTATGTCACCTTTCCATATGAGAAAAGAATGTTATCTAGTATACTGATTGATACAGTCTAGGGATTAAAAATATGTCCCTTGAACACTTTGACCAGATTGGAGGTTTATATGGCTAAAATACAGACCTGGAAAATTAACATAAAGGCATTCGATGGCTCTCTAAGAAACACTATTAGGGAGATCATGTTGGACATGGTGATGGGTCCTGTTATTTTCCCCATAACCTTCCAGGTGATAGATATTCCTGTCTCTTATAACTTGTTGCTCGGGGGGGCATGGCTTCATGTGATCGACACAATTTTCTCTACACCTTACTAGTGCCTTAAGTTTGAATTCGACCATCTCTGAAAGTTTACTATTGCCCTCTGCCCAATTTTTTGCCCGTACTACGTAAGACCTTTCATTCTACTGGATTTTTGGGCCATAGTGTAGAAAACTTTTGGAGAGTCTGAAGTTTATTTTCCTGACTAAGGAAGACGGTTGTTATGTAATTATTAGCGAGGAGGAAGGATCCCCTTGTTAGAGCCGTGGACAGAAGATCAATATTAGCAACTAGACCGCCATTCTATCCAGGCCACGTCAAGCACTTTGGTAGACTTGACAGATTTTGAATTTTTTAGCATTTATTTTCTTCTTAAAATAATAAACTCAATTGTTTAAGATGGTTTGCAATTTTAGTTTTCTTGTTTTCATTTCAACACTATGTTTTGAGATGTATTAGCATTATTAATAAAAGTTTTCCTTTTGATTATTAATATTCTTTATCTATTTTCTTTTTTTTCCAGCAAAATCACATTTAAAAATGTTAAAATCTGAGATTGTAACATATAACGATGCTATACAACATAATATAAGTGAAGTTGAAGATGTGGTGGAGGATGAAATCCTGAGGAATTTGTTAGTAGGGTTGAAGACTTTGAAAATAAACCTAAGACAAACCTCGCAGAATTAGAAATAGTAAACATAGGGGATTCCAAAGACATAAAAGAAACCCATGTCAGTATTCACTTGTCTAAAGATTAAAAAAAAGGAATGCATTCATTTCTTAAAAAGGCATCCAGACATCTTCGCTTGGTCTTATACCGACATGAAAGGACTAAGCACTTCAATAGTGGGTCACAGATTTCCCACTGATCTATCATGTTCCCATGTCAAATAGAAACTTAGAAAGTATAATCCTGATCTAAGTCTGAAAATCAAAGAGGAGATCTCAAAGCAGATTAAAGTTGGTATCCTTCGAGTGACGAAGTATCCAACCTTGTTGGCTAATATTGTGCTTGTCCCTAAGATGGATGGGAATGTTAGAGTTTGTGTAGACTATAGGGATCTCAAGAAAGCCATTCCCAAAGAAAAATTTCCACTCCCTAACATTCATTTCTTGATTGATAATTGAGCCAAGCATGAAACACAATTATTTGTGGACTGCTTTTCCGGTTATCACCAGATTAAGATGTATGAGGATGATGTTGATAAAATTGTCTTCATTACTCCCTGGGGAGTCCACTGCTACAAATTCATGTTGTTTGGTTTGAAAAATGTTGAAGCTATATACATGAGAGCCATGACCACTCTATTCTATGACATAATCCATAAAAATATTGAGGCCTATATAGACGATGTTATTATCAAGTCAAATAAGGGTATAAATCACTTGGCAGATCTAGAGAAATTCTTTAATAGGTTAAGGAAGTACAATCTGAAGCTAAACCCAGTGAAGTGTGTCTTTGGGGTTCCTTCAGGGAAGTTTCTGGGCTTTATTGTTAGTCGCAGGGTATATAGTTGGATCCAGACAAGATCAAAGCCATCCAGGATCTTCTTCCTTCAAAAAGAAAGAAGAATATGATGAGTTTCTTGGGTCACCTCAGCTTCATCAGCCGTTTCATAGCCCAGTCTACGGTTATTTATGAACTAATTTTCAAGCTACTGAAGAAAGATACTGCTATAGAGTGGACAATAGAATATTAATAGGCATTTGATAGAATCAAAGATTATCTGTCGAATCCTCTTGTTTTGGTCCCTCCCGATCCTGGTAGCCCATCGCTGTTATATTTATCTGTAATAGATAATGCCTTTGGATATATCTTGTGGCAACATATTGAGACAGAGAAGAAAGAGCAGGCAATCTACTACATGAGCAAGAAGTTTACTTTATACGAGGCTTGATATTCTTTATTGGACCGCACTTGTTGTGCTTTGTCTTGGGTATCTCTGAAGTTGAGGCATTACCTCTTGAACCATACTATTTAATTTATCTCTAGAATGGATTTGCTGAAGTACATATTCCAGAAGCCAATGCCTATTGGAAAGCTGGCCAAATGACAGATATTGCTGAGTGAATTTGACATAGTCTTGTCACATAAAAGGTGGTAAAAGCAGAAGCATTAACAGATTATCTGGTTGAGAGCCCTGTAGATGATGAGTATTAATCATTGAAGACTTACTTTCTTATAAAGAGGTAGCATTCGTGGGGGAGGGTATCTTTGAAGAATATAAAGGTTGGAGATTATTCTTTGATGGGGCCGTGAATTGCATAGGAGTGGGTATTGGCGCTGTTTTGCTCTCACAAATTGGTCAACATTATCCCATTTCGTTCAAACTCAAATTTCCTTGCACGAATAATATGGCCAAATATGAATCTTGCATCTTGGGGCTTCGTTTGGCTATTGACTTAAATGTCTAAGAGATATTGGTGATTGGAGATTTAGACTTATTGATTCACTATGTATGAGGTAAGTGGGCTGTCAAGAATACAAAGCTCCTACCTTACCCGGAATGTGTACAAGAAATGTGCAAAAAGTTACACAAGATAGAATTCAAACATGTCCTAAGGGTCCAAAATGAGTTTGCAGACGCGCTGGCCACTTTATATTCCATGATCCAACATCCAGACAAAAATTATATTGATACTTTTCCCATTCATGTGCATGAGCAGCGTGCACATTGCTTCCATGTTGAAGAGGAACTTGATGGAAAACCATGGTATATAGACATACAAGGATATTTAAAAAGTGGAGATTATCCTGAGAATGCGACAAGTTTCCAAAAATGCACCATTCAGAGGCTAGCCAATAAATTCTTTCTAAATGGGGAAATCCTGTATAGGAGGAATCCTGATTTGGGTTTGCTAAGATACGCCAAGGACGGAGAGGAGTCGAGACTGATTGAAGAGGTAATGATGGAATGTTCGGTCCGCATATGAATGGCTTTATGTTGGCAAAGAAAATATTGAGATCGAGCTACTTTTGGCTGACTATGGAAACTGATTGCATTCGCTACGTGCAAAATGCTATCCATTTCAAACTCATGCTAACATGATTTGAGTTCCTCCCAGTGAAATCTATGTCACCAACTCACCTTGGCCCTTCGCAGCATGGGGAATGAATATCATTGGTCCCATCGAATCTCCAATGGTCACAGGTTCATCCTTGTCGCAATTAATTACTTTATTAAGTGGGTGGAAGCCATATCTCACAAATCAGTCACAAAAAGGTCGTGGATGAATTTGTTTGAAATAAAATCATTTGTCGATTCAAAGTTCCCGAGTCCGTTATCATAGATAATGGTGCCAACCTCAACAATGATTTGATGAAAACAACTTGTGAGAAGTTCAAGATCAAGCATCAAAATTCCACAACGTACAGGCCATAAATAAATGAAGCAGTAGAATCCGCAAACATGAACATCAAGAGGATCCTGCGCAAGATGATTGACAATAATCGACATTGGTATGAAAAGTTACCCTTTACATTATTGGGGTGTCACACTACAATCAGAACATCCACAGGCGCCATACCTTACTTTATGGTTTATGGAAATGAAGCAGTGATACCTGCTGAGGTTAAAATACCACCTTTGAGAATCATCCAAGAAGAAGAATTGAATAACGTCGAATAGATACAAAGCGGATT
Source organism: Capsicum annuum (assembly GCF_002878395.1). Lineage (NCBI taxonomy): Eukaryota > Viridiplantae > Streptophyta > Magnoliopsida > Solanales > Solanaceae > Capsicum > Capsicum annuum. The sequence goes on along the minus strand of NC_061120.1, from coordinate 53,698,794 downwards.
TGAGTAAACAATGCTCATTGATGGAAGGAGGATAAATGTAGTTTGTCACGGTCAACTCCATCAGAACAAACTAGCCAAAGCTTTCAATAAAAAGGTTAGGCTAAGACACTTCACACCTGGATTATTGGTTTTGAAATAGATTTACCCGCACCAAGATAAACCAAAGGGAAAATTCTCGCCCAACTGGTAAGGTCCTTATGTGGTCCATCAAGTTTTGACAAGAGGAGCACTCATACTTGCAGAAATGGATGGCAAAGTTTGGTCCAAGCCCATTAATGTTGATGTTGTAAAAAGATACTATGTATAATCTTTATTTCGTGCCCCTTATATTGTAATTGGAACTACTTTGACCCGATTCCCATTTAAAAGGGATGTGCAGGCGCTCCGGTGGAGTTCGGTCACATTATAATAAAATTCTCTTTCTCCCCCTCTATGAGCATTATAACTGGGCAGAATTTTTGAGAGGACCTCAAAAATTCTATACAGGCATGACATTTGCATAATTATGAGCTGGGGTAGATTTTTTTAGAATACCTCAAAAAATTCTTACACGCAGTCTTTGGCTATCTTTGCAACAAGTCAACTCTATACTGGGACAAATTTTTTTTAGTGGTCCTAAAAAATTTCTTAAAAAGAGAATAAGGACTTATAAGATGTTGTATTCTCTCAAAATATGTCACAATCAATGACTCAACAATATTTCCTGTTTTTATTTTAATAGATTTTACTTATCACTTTTAAAAGACAACCAATTGCAAACATGATTTTTTTTTAAATAATTGGTCTACTCGAGTGAAGACCCAGACGAGGCTCATCAACAAGATGATGACATCAAGAAGAGGACACTTCAGCCAAGGCAGAGGCATAAACAACCTCCCTTTTTTTACAAACTCGTATTTTTTATTTGAGTTCAGGATTAACAGGTACAATTGACAGGAATCATTCCATCACGAGATGCTGAACCGCCGATCCCACCTTGAATAGAGAGACCCAACCGCTGATCCTACATTATATCAAGAGGTGTGTCAGTCGATCCTATATTGCATCAGAGTCCTAACAGCTTATCCCACATTGAATTAAGAGGCCCATCTGCCGATCCCATATTGCATCAAGAGGCCCGACCGCCGATTCCACATTATATCGAGAGACCCTTCAGTTGATCCCATATTGTATTAAGAAGCCTAATAGCTGATCTTATATTGTATCAAGAGACCGGTCAGTCGATCCCATATTCCATCGAGAAGCTCAACAACTGATCTCACACTGCATCGAGAGGCTCGTTAGCCGATCCTACATTACATCGAGAGGCCCATCAGCCAATCCTATATTACATCGAGAAGCCCAAAAACTGATCCCATATTGCATCGAGAGGCCCATCAATCAATTCCATAGTGCATTGAAAAGCCCAACAGCTGATCCCACAGTGCATCGAGAAGCTAAACAACTGATCTCATATTGCATCGAGAAGTCGAACAACTGATCCCACATTGCATCGAAAGGCCTAACAGCTGATCCCACAGTGCATCGAAAAGCCTAAATAGTTGATCCCACAATTCAACAGATATTCTTTATTTATTCTCACATTCACTTTATGTTTATTAATTGCTTAATCATTTACATGCCCCAACCCTGGTTATATAGTAAACTGTAAAGTATGCAGGTAACAGAGAAGGAGCCACAAATAGGAATAATTTTTTCTCCTATTTTCAGAATGTCACCCCATCATATATCTGTCACACAAACTCAAATTGAAACTCACTTACCTTTAACATTTACGGCCCTCCTCACGTCATTTTTTCAAATCCTATTCATTACCGTCTCACTGACCCATAATATCATTGTCGATGCCCTATCCTTTATCATTAACAATCTTTAGGAATATTATTCATTCCTAAATCTAGAACTACACACGACTTGATTCTCATAAAATCAAAGATATATTGGCAACTTAAAACCAAAGTCTCAGCTACACTATTTTCAAAACCACCTTCTTTTGCTTGAATTCTAACAAATTCTCCTCGATCGAACAAAATTAGCTACTCAGTCAACTTTCGTTGCTCGATAATTCTTTATCATTCTCAAGCAATGAATGGACAGCTGTTGGCACTCAATTTTGACCTCCCGACATACCTCCTAGGCTGCTATTTTGATAAAATTAAATGCTAATATTTTTACGCATTATTTTGGTATCAAATAAATCGTGACATATCACATTCATGTTTTTAAAGTATACAAATCATTTTATTACTTTTGTTATCATTTTTTAATTTATTAATTTAAGTATAATACTTTATTAATTTTATTAATATTTGTTAAATTATTTTCATAAATATGCACACTCACAATTTATAAATATGTTGCCTAGTTTTTTATCATTATCATTATTATTATTATTATTATTTATTATGTTTATTATTATTATTATTATTATTATTATTATTATTATTATTAAAATAACAACCTATTTTATTTAGTTTTTTCATATATTTGAATTTTAGCCATTTTTATTCATGTGAATTTTAGCCAAAATTGAAATCAATCTCAATTCCCTATTAGAATCCAATTCTTTGACCTATTTTTTAAATCATGTTAATCTCAGCTGTTGATCAAAATGAATCCAACGACTGAGATCGATCTTCTCTCTTTTCTTTTAAATCAACAACCTAACCCTATCCCCTTTATTTTTCACCACCCCAGCCGTGCCTCATTCGATGGCAACAACAACAACCACTCAGCACTAGCAGTAGCCGGCGGAGCAGCCACTCAGCACTAGTAGTAGCCGATGGAGTAGCCATAGCTGTTGCCACTGCTTTACTCTTCTCTCCTCGACCAACGAAGACTCTTATCCATCTCCATTGTCTATTTGTTATAATTCTCTTACCAGAGTTGATAACCATCGAGGTCTTCAACGAATTTCTCTTTGATTATCATCGGGTTTGATTTTTTAATACCTTAAATTATGTGTCGTGTTTGCAAATTGATCAAAATCAAATTCTTAGATTTGAGATTTATGAAATTAGAATTTGAATTTCGATATGTTTACTCTAATTGCATACTTGTTTATGTATCTAGATCAACATGCAAGAAAATCCTAATTTTCGTAGACTGTTGAGTTTTGATTTTAATCAATTTTGTCTCAAATCGAGTTAGGAATTTATTAATTTGGACTTGCTCATTCTCTGCCGTCTTGAACTCTAATGGCGATAAGCATCCTACATGTATTTGAACCGTTTTGGTACAATTTGGACTGATTGCTTTTTTTTGGGGGGGGGGGGGGTTTTGGTGAGTTGCCTTATTAGTTTTGATAATAATAAATAATTTGGACTAAATACCTAATAAATTGCTTAATTTTGCGAAATTTAGACTAGTGGCTCTATTAATCTTTGTTTATAATGATCAGTTATGAATTATATGACAATCTGTTAGTTTTATTCATAAATAAATGCTTGTCTTCAGCTAATTTAAACGTGGACAAATTTTTGTGTTTATTTGCTCACTTGTTCGAAATATTTGATTGAGCAAATTTTTCTTGTCTGATATAAATGAATTATGGAAAATATCGTTGATAGATGGTGTTACCAATATTCTTTTCCTTTGATAATCTCTGACTGAATTTTTACATGATTTACTCAATCACTTATTTAAGAAAATTTTCTATTAACTGTTTTTTAAAAGATGTTCTATCACTGTTATTTTAGGTAAATCCTTACAACCCTCAGCCTATATAAACAACCCCTCTTTCAATTAGCAGACAATTCTTCTTGATTACTACTCTCTGAAACAAAAGAATACTAGCTATTTTAATATAAAGAAAAATATTTCTCAAGCTCTTTGACGTATTTTTTTTTGGGTTTTAAGAAAGCGTCTGTCCTATCTTATTATTGCGAGTTCTTTGTTTAAATATTTCATGTTTTGATTTTTCAAATTTGTTCTTTTTCTTACATTTACTTTGTATGTTTATTTATTTGGGGTAGGTAGTTTTATAAGCAGTCCGTTTTATTATAAATTTTGTCCCTTCTCTCTTCTCGATTGGCTTATTTACATGCTTTATGATTTTATCACTTAGGTAATTGATAGTTAAAATAACTAAATTACATGTTTTGTTTATTCATGTTTTTCCACTTAGTAACATTTAAGTCAATAGAAAAATCGTTCTTTGCTTATCACATAGATTCCCCATGTAAAGTACGAATTCGATCGGGAGCCACCTTTGCGGACCTTCAAAGGTTCCTAACACCTTTCTTTCGAGGTAATTTGAACCCTTACCCAAATTTCTGGTGAACTAAGACTAAATAAAAATAAATAGGTTCGTAGTTAGCCTAGTATGGTGCCCTAACGCATCTTAATTCGTTAGGTGGCGACTTTTCACACCCTTTAAACAAATCCCCAAAAGAGTGGTCACGTCGAATCCCGCTTTTTGTAAGAAAAAGGGGGTGCGACATGTGTTTTTCCCCTATAATTCCTTACCTGCTTATTGTAACTATATTTTGCCACAACTATTTCCGTCTCCGTTCCAGTATGATTCATCTATTGTCTTCTAATGTGCGTTGTCCTTAGTTTGTATAGTTGTAGAATTTTCCTTACCAAACTAGGGTTATCTTGATACTTCTAAATAATGTAATTACCTACAAAAACAAATATCAGGTTAGCAAAAAAATCAATTAAAGGGAATGTTGTACCCTTACCGTGAGGTTCCTTCTTATCCTATTAATATGATTAACTTTCATCACAAGATCAGAGAGGTTTCCACCTCCCCTCTAAAATCTGAACTATTGTCATCAAATCTGCTTCAATAATGATTTGGTTCAACCCCTGCTCTTGACAATAGATTAAACCTTCTCTAATGATCTTGCCCTTTCCACTAGATTAATATAATCTAGTAATGTAATGCTATTTGTCCTAAGAAACTATCCCATTGAATCCCTCAAACAAATATTGTAGAACTAGCCGTCGATTGCCTTTAGAGGCTCAATCTGTTTTACATTTGATCCAATTGTCCAAAGGTTGCAACCACCTTACTATTCTATAACTGTACTTTGGTCTATAAAACTCTAAAGAAGTCATAATATCAGTCCAATTCTTATCATCCATTCACACCTGAATTTAATAGAATGGGAACCATCATGTAATATGATTTTTTTTCATAAAAATCATAGAATAATCAGAAAAACACTTGAAAATAGCTTTGAATTTGAGGTTTTCTTCAACATCCCACTACTTTCTAACACACTATTTCGAGTAGTTTTCAATAGTGATTCTTGCAGTTGAAGCATAATAGTACAAAATCTTCTTAGCAGTTTCATCTTTTAGATATAAATAAACTAAGTTTCCTTCCCTGAACTGGTACAACAGTTATGATTTGAAGAAATATTTGAATTTCATGTGTTTGGAATATGAGCTACAACAACTTTTTCTTTCCAAACTCTCCAAGATAAGGAAAAAATCTTAAAAGGCAGGTCGTTGCACCATAATTGCTTGAAACTTCCTTAACTTCTTCCTTTTGACTCAAAGTTTCACACAACACTAAAGAAATCAGTGCTAGTTTTTGTGTACCAAAGATGACCACTTTTCTCTGTGTTCTAGGAATTACTCAAGTTATTCCTAATACGATTCACTACAAAATGAAGAATTAATTCTGTAATTCTATTACACTTTCATCCATCTTCTATAAAAACTCTCTCTTATATCTTGCATGTTATGACAAGTTTGAACAATTGTAGGGTGAAGAAATAAAGGTCCAAGGATTGTTCAATTTTCATACCAAATATTGGATGTGCCTCCCTATTGTTCCCAATATAAATATTGCTCAACATTTTTTCTATTCTCCAACATCTACTTTCACACTTTTGACCCTCCACTCCATTGAACAAGAGATAAAATTTGCTTTTTGCAATATTTATTCCATGGATAAAAAGATCATAAGTTGTTTTGGGTTTTGAATACCACAATACCTTAGCATATAAAGACTTGGACACATCAAACATAGATCTAAAATTTAGTCCTCCTTATTTTGGTAAACATACCTTATTTTATATTACTCAGTGCTTACTTCTTCCTGCTTTCTTTTTATACCAAAAGAATTTAACAAAAATTCTATGTAGGTTCTTGATAATAAAGATAGGAGGGACAATAACTCTTTATAGTAAACTAGTAAGAAAGACTTTTTTACCTCCATATGATAGCATCTTACCTTTCCAATCCTAAAATTTTCCTTTTACTTTGTCTACCTATTCCGTATAGTCCTCTTTTCTTTTCTTTTGTGAGAGGATTTCCTTATTTCACTCCTCCGGTGGAGTGTAAAAATCCATATTATTTACCATTGAGAAAGACAGAATAGTAATTGTTAGACACCAACTCCAAATTACGTCAACAAAAATAATAAAAAATTTCATTTCCTCAACACCTTCATGAGAAAGAACCAAGAAACCTTGTATAAACTTTCTTTATATCAAACTTTATAACAACATTTATAACAATAAGAAAATTGCACAATATTTATAATGAATCTATTTTTCTTTGTGCGTGGATATTTCTTAAATTTTGTTTTAATATCTTTTAATGATCTATTCTTTTCGTAAGATGTATTCATTAATTTGTGTAGTTTATTATTTTATCCTGTGGTAATTACAGAGTTACAGATTTCTGTATAATAATTTATCCTAATTGTACTATAATGTATATCTAATTCTAGATTTTCAATGTTATTTATTATCTTGTGTTGTTCTTCTCGTAGCGAGTTTTTTAAATTATATAAACTATCACATGTACTTTGTTCTAAATTTTCTAAGGTTTCTTCTATCCATATTAATTTTTCTTTTAGATTCTCCATTATTTTTCTAATTCGGTTTCTATAATTAATTTCTTTATTTAGATTATCTTGATTTTCTCTAGTTTTTCAAATATATTCTAGCATCTCTTAATCTGAATAATATCCTTCTGGGTAATTATCCAGGTATAACTGTGCTATCTAATTTATAGTTTCAATTTCATAGTCTAATACTTTTTATAAAATTACTTTTTTAATATCTATAATTTCTATATCTCTAAGTATATATAAGATTAAGACTTTAAGATTATCTATCATTTAAAATTGACTAAATATTTTATTATAATATTTTGTAGTTGTTTGTTTTAGCCTTAGTAGTTCTTGCATATTTTCATTAAGAAATTCTATATATTTTATATCTTTAGTTTTCATGTATTTGTCTAAATTTACTTTCATCTGTTTTTCTATTAACTGTTTGTTTCTCATATCTTTTTCTAAAATTCTATGTAATTTATCATGGTAGGTATTTGTAAGAGTAGTTGGGTAGGTATGGTATGTAATTTACTCTAGTCATATAATATTTACCAAATGTTTTTTCTAATATGATTTTTCTTATATCTACTACTTTTATATCCTTAAGTGCATACAAAATAAGTATTTTAAATTTATCTACCATCACATCAGATAAATAATTATTCATTTTCATAAAATAGCTATTTTCAAAATATTCCCTCCAATCATATACATAACAAAATATGGTCATCTTGGATTACTATATACTAAATTATTCTTAAATAACATGTTCTTCGATCACTATTAGCATGGTAATTTGGATACTTTTCCCTTAAACAACGCCTCTACTCTGGTTACTCCCCACCATGGCTTCTTGCCTCATTGGTTTCACCTTTAGGATGACATAGTTCTTAGAATTTTTCTCCGTTTCCACTTTGCTAATTAACTTCTTAACATATTGTTCTTCGAATAATTCTACTATAAAGTAACTAATATGAATTTATTTTATCATACATGATTGTTGAGAATTATGAATTTAGCTATTCATAATCATAAATAAATATACCTGTTCGGGTAGGTTTGATATTTCTGAGGTTTGTTCCTCCATAGCTTTTTCCATTGAAATATATCTGTGTTTTAATTAACTAAGCAGAATATTTGTTGCGGACAGAAGAGAGTATTTGTGCTTCAACACATGAAGGCTTGCCTTGCAATGCCTTCGGTTCCTCTTATTTATAGAATAAATTTTTACAAAAGTATTTACATTTCTTGCACGTTTTCTAAAATTCTAAAAAAAGTCTCCTAATGAGACAAGAATTATTAGTGCTATAGCCTAAAAAGTCTAAAAGGCTAAAAAAAAAGGCTAAAAATCTATACAACAACTTTACGTAAAATGTATTTAATATCTTGTTTTCTATTATTACTCCGTTGATATCTTCTCGTTGTCATATTTGCTGTTTTTCCATATATTATTGCTTCTTATCTTATCTTCCAGCTGGCATGCTTATCTTCTTAATTCTTTTATTCTAGGTGGATTTCTGGGATACTATTATCTTCTCCATTACATCTTGAACATTGATGGTCTGGATATTTGTGTCCAATTATCTTGCAGTATCTTGTCAATAATCCGTCTGAAATAAATCCTCTCTTAATTGCTCTTGCAGTAGATTATTTTTCTGGGTTGAGTAATGTCATTATCCATTGCCTAACATCTTTCATATCTGCTTGTCGTAGTTCTTTTGAATTTGAATAAATCATCTGATGGTCTCTTGAATAATAGCTCCATATTGGATTTCCATTGGTATAATTATTTGCTAATTCTTGAATAATTGTAGCTAGTCCAATGAGTCATTTGTTTACGTAGAAATCAGGTATCTCAATTCTGGGTATCTCTGGCTGTTGCATAATATCTTCTGGTATAATCATATCTCTGGTTAATCCTATTTTTACAACTTGTATAACTGGTTTTATTTCGTCGTATAATATCTCTGCTGGTGCAGTATAACACTTTATATAAAATAGATTTCCTTTGGTTATCCTTTTATAGGTGGTGAATATTTTATGTAATTCTTCCATAGCTGTTAGTTCTTCTCCGTCTTGGGCGTATATGGTATTTAATAATCCATAGTCAAAACAAGTTTTTATTAAGCTTGGGTTGGTTTTGGGTAGTGCAATTAGCTTGTTGTAACCTTGTAATTTTTGGGTTATATAATTTGTGTTTGGTTCTTTGATATTTGTAGCTTTGGGGTTAAGGTTTAGGAAAGTTTGTACTCTGTAGATATTTTCTATGTATTTTTGAGCTGTATAGTTGTAAACTTTTTTATCTTGGTTCAGACTATCTCGGTATGTGGTAATTTGTGGGGGTATGAACAAGGGGTCTTTTTGTGTTTTTGGTATAAATGGTTTCTCAAATATCTTATTCATATTCATGTTCTGATATCTTTGTCTACTAACTCCTCTGCTTGTACCTGCAGAAGTAGATTGTTAAGCGTTATGAGTTTTATGGAGTGTTCTATCGTCTCCTTCTAGCTCTGGAACTTTAATTTCTTCCGATCGACATAGCTCTACACACTGCTGAGTTAGCTAATTTATAGCTATAGACTTCAGTTTATCTTCATTAGTCTTTAGCTTTTCTATCTCATTACCCATACTGTCCACTTTCATTGAAAGCATAGTTAGGGTGTTGAGTATTTTTTCTAGAGTATCTTCTTTTATTATATCAGTCTGTGTAGCTTTGTCTTGATATGTAATCTGCAATAACATTTTTGTTAGTACTAATTACTTGAATTATAAATGTGAAATTTAATATATTCAAGACTAGTCTCCGAATCTCTTTTGTTGTAACTGAATTTTGTATTTTCTTTGTTAACCACCAGCGTACCTGTGTATTATCCGTTCGTACAAATTTGTTATATACAATATATGGCTCAAATGCTAACAAATATTTATATAATGAACATAATTCTTTCCTATTTATTTTTCATTTTATTTCTGTTTCATTGAACGTTCCTGAGTAGTATCTACAATGGTGTTCTAATTTTTCTGCTTCATATCGGTATTTAAGTACTCCTCCATAACTACATTCACTAGCATCTGCTTCTACTATATATATAAATTTTCTATTTTCATCTGGAAATTGTAGTTTTGGTAATTCTTTACAAAGTAATTTTATTTTCTAAACTTGTTTTTTATCTTCTTCATTATAGTTATATTCTACATCCTTTTTTAATTTTTTCTGTAGTGGTTTTAAGTTTCTGCTAATTTTGAAATATATTCTCTTACTTGGTTTACTAATCCTAAAAATGATTGTAATTTTTTTTTTGTATCTAATTCTTCTTTCGAATTTATTATTTTTTGTACTATATGTTGTTACATTTTTACTCCACTCTTATCTATTTGTATTCCTAAAAATTCTATATGATTTTTCATAATTTCAGCTTTCTTTTCACTTAGACTTATTCCCGATTTTTCTATTATATCTGTAAATTGTCCTAATAATTTTAAATGTTCTTCCTTAGTTTTTGTATATAATAATATATCATCTATATATACTATACAATTAGATAATTGTTTAAAATAACTATCCATAAAATGTTGATATCTACCTGGTGCATTTTTATATCCAAATGGTAATACGTTCCATTCATAAAATCCTTGTGGTACCGTAAATGCGGTTAATTCTTTAGATTCTTCTTCTAACTTTAAATGGTAAAATCCTGATTTACAATCGAATTTGCTAAAATAATTATATCCCTGTATTTGTCTTATTTTTAATATCTCATTTGGTATTGGATAATTATATGTCATAGTTTTTGCATTTAAATTTCTATAGTCAATAATCATTCTACTTTTTTCTCTTTTTTGTTCACTATGTTTATTTACTATAAATGCTGGACTATTATGTTTACTATTACCTTTTTATATATATTGTTTTTCTAATAATTCATCTATATGCATTTTAAATTCTTTTAAATCGTCAAAATTATATGTTAATGCTTTCTGGGTTATTATACTATTTTTATATATTAATTCAATTTTTATAGTAGTTTTATGTTTTTCCCATCCTTTTAATGGATCTTCACTATATAATTGTTCTAATTTTTTCTTAATTATTTCTATCTTATTTATTGAAAATATAGTTATTTCTGTTTTATTTATCGAAAATACAACTAGTTCTATTGTATCTTCAGTATTTTTTATATTTTCTAATTTTTGTGTAATTTTTTCACTTCCTTTTATCCAATCAGTTTTCTTTCTTATTTATTTATTAACTCTTTTTTCTCTTACTTTCTGTTTACATGGTGTTGTAAACCACAGTCTGTTCTAGTTATTATATGTGGGTATAATTTATCTAAAAACGGCATTCCTAAAAGTATATCTTTTGATGTTAGTTCATAATTATAAATTTCTTCTATTGTTAATATCTTATCTCATACTTGTATTTTTACATTCCTAGCTTTATAAGTAATTAAACTTCCTTTATTATTAAATCCTTTAACTACAATTGGTGTTTTTAATTTCTCCCATTTACTTTCTGGTAAGCAATTATATCTACATAAATTAGCTTCTGCTCCTGTATCTATTATAGGCGTATAATATCTACTGTAATATCCTTCTACTACTATCTTCATTAATACATATATTTTTATTTTATGTTAAGGCTTTTCTTAAGAATAATTTCTCTCTGTTATATGTTAAGGTTAATTGTGTATGTTCTATGTTATATGGTTTTACTTGTTCTAGCCATTTTATTCCTAATATTATATCTGTTTTTTGCATTTCTTCCTTTACTTCAAATTCTATTTTTATTTTTCTAATTTCTATTATTATTTCTTTTTCTGCTATATTTTTACTATTTATTAAACTTCTTGGTAGATCTGGGCACATATCATTATTAGTTTTTATTTCTTCATTTTTTACTAGATATTTTGCTATATAATTTTCTTCTTGTCCTGTATTTAAGAGTATTAAATAGTCCTTTTCATTTATTGTTCCTTTTATATAATATTGGTTTAAATTACTTGTTGAATTTATTTAATAACTTGTTCTTTTTGATGAGCTTGATGATTCTGGTTTTTCATCAGCTATTCTTTTCGTTGTACTTATTCTATCATTTAATATTTCTAAATTTTCTTCTATATCTATGTCTCTATAGCTATAATCATTATAATTTATTGTTTTTACAATTTGTTCGAATGAGCTTTCTATTCGTATTTTGTTAATCTTATTTTTTCCTGTTATTTTATGTTTTGTTATTAATACATATAAATTTTTGCATCTTGCTGTAAATATTTTACTTCCTGGGGTTAATTCTATTCCTGATATTTTTCAATATAATACTAATGATTTATCTATATTTTTATCTGTTACCGCTACTGAATAATTTGTACTTATTATAAATTTAAATTTTTGGTATATTAGATTTCCTTTTACGGCAGTTATTATGCTTTTTTCTATAGGTTTTATAATTCTATCATCTGCTAAATATAATTCTATTGGTGTATCTATTCCTTCTCTAAAACATGCTTTTATTAATATCTCTGTACCTTCCAAGGTGTACATATTTTATTGGGTCTCCTCTACTCTTTATATCGTTTATCTCTTTATTAATTATTCTTTTTGTTACTAGTGGTATACTAGCTTTACCTTTTGCATATCTACAGTCTATTATATGTTCCTTTTGGCATACTACATAATATTCGTCTTTTTTCCTAGTAAAAATATTTTTTATTGTTGGTATTTTAAATATTTTTTCTACACTTAAGTCTAATTCTTTTCCTTTTATTTCATCAAATATATTACTGTCAAATATTATTTTTTGGTCTGTTCCTTCATCATTTAAATATTCTTCCTTTGTTATTATTTTTATATCTTCTTCAGTCATTTATTCATCTATTTCACTATCTATTTCATTATCTGTTTCATTTTTGGAAATTTCATATATACTATCCTCACTTTTTAATTCATAATCTATATAATCTATCTGCATATATTCTATATTATCCATTTTTATTTCTGATATTTGTTTATTTTTTGGATTTTTAGGTAATTTACAATCTCTAGCTAAATGTCCTAATTTTTCACAATTATAACAAGTACATTCTTTTATAGATTTCTTTTTTCCATATGTTCTTTTGTATTTATAATTTTTTACATAATATCTTTTTCTTGGTTTTTTGTAATTATATTTTGATTTTTAATATTTCTTATGTCTTTTTCTTTTTCTTATAATATCTTTCTTCACATCCGAATTGGGGTGCTATTTTATTTTTGCAACATGCTAAATTTCTTATCAATGTTTTTTCCATTTTTAATTCTTCTCTATATTTTTCACATAAATTTCTATACCATTGTTGTAAAAATTTTATTCTTGCTCCTAAAGTATCTATTATTTTTGCTTCTTCCCAACTCTTTATTATCTTTGAACTAAATGGTTCGGGTAATTTATTAAAATATAATTTTCTTATTTCTTTACTTTCTTCTATATTATATGCTCCTTTATAATAATATTCTTTAAATGCGCAAGTATATTCATCTATATAACACATATTACATATTGCTAATTGTAACATTAAATTCCTATTTGTATCTTTTTCTTCATCTTGTTCTTCTTCTATTGTTGTCATACTACCAAATTCATCTTTTATAGCTGTTTCATATGTTTTTAATATTTCTATAGGTGTTAGTTTAGTTGTTGTTGATGATGTTCCTTCTATAGGTTTATTAGTTCTTAATACCTTCTTGCTATTTTCAGTTAAGTTTGAAAACCATAATTTCACTGTTCCTATTAGTGTTCTTTCTATATATTCTGGTGCATCTGTTATGTTTATATTATTATCTAATAATTGTTTTGTCATATATCCTATCCATAATTGTATTGTTTTTTCTGTATCTATTACACAGTCTAAGTCTAAAAAGTTATAATTTTTATTAACTATTTGTTTTGGTGTCCATTTGTCATATTCATTCTTTAGATTATATCTTTTAAACTTATTCTTATAATACGTAGGTTTTCTTATTTCTGATGTTCTAGGTATTATATTTTCATCTTCTTTTTTATCAAGAGTATTTATTTCTGTGTTGATATTTTCTAAGTTTTCTTCATTAATTACTTCTTGTTTTTCGTTGATTTCTAAATTTTTTGTATTTGTTAATGTTTCTGTATATGTTTCACTATCTTCTGAATCATAATTATCTGTCTCTTCAACATCTATATTATTTATTTCTAATTCCTTGTTTTTTATTTCTTTATCGTTTATTTCTAATTTTTCTTTAAATTGATTTATCTCATTTAGTAATTTTTGTTCTTTATCTTTTTCTTCCTTTTCTTTTTGTCTTTGTTCATACAAATCTTTTAACATTTGTAGTTCTTTTTCTAATTCAACAATCCTACTATTTTTAGTTTCTTCTATTTTTCGTATTTCTTCTGTAGTTTGTTGTTTTATTTTTTCTATTTCCTTTTTCCTATCTATTTCTTCATTTTCTCTTTCAATTCTTACCATAGCTGTCAATTTATCTTCTAATTTTAATTTTTCTTTTTCTAACATTAAATATAAATGTTCACCTATTTTCTTATATCTTCTTCCTAGATTAGAAAATACTATTTTTATTTTTAATCCTTCGTGATTTTCATATATTTTTTCATCTATTATAAATTCTTCTTTGTTCATTTTATTGTGAATAGTTCATGTTGATATATATATTATAAACTGTCTATTTGTGATTCTAATTTTGATATTTCATCTTTTTGTGTATTTATTGAGTTTTCACTAACTCCGGCAAATATATTATAATATAGTCTTTCTATTCTTATTTTTAATTCTTTACGTTTTTCAGAAATAATTTATTTTAGTTCTTTATATTTTTGTACTTTATTCATTTAAACCATATTTATAATATCTTGGTGGATATCTAAATCTAATTTTATCATAATTAGGTGGTATGTGTCTCATTCTTCTAGATTTTAAATGGATTATTAATTTTGCTTCAATACTAGATATTAAGGTAATTAGGTAGGCTAATCTTTGTGGGTTTTATTTTATTTTATTTAGATTTATATATTCTGAATAATCACTAATTAAAGATTCTTTAATTTTTCTAAAAGCTTCTCTGTTTTTAAATGGTCTTCTCATAACTAATTCAATCAAATCTAAATTCAAACACAAATTCAAACATATATACTAGTTCTGATACCATTAGTAAAGGGGTACGGATCTTATGAAATAGATTCATTATACAAACCTTATGTTACAAATAATTGCTTTAATTATTTATGACCTTGTTGTGGCTCCCTTTCCTCTTGGGTTGAATTCAGACCGATTGACATATGTCTCATGTAACTTGTTTTTTTCCTTTCCTGTTAGATTTTAAGATTGTGATCACCTGGGGAAATAAATTTTCATCCTTCTCTATCTGGTCTTCATGTTGTTGAGATACTTTTTTATTTTTTTTGCTTCCATCTTCTATTTCTTTCACTACATTATGAGTAAGTATATTATAGAAGGCCACCGAAAAATCAATGGGAACACTAGTGAAATTAGTGACTCCCTAGGATGGAATAAGTTGCTCTCTGCCTGCATTGACTTTTGGGAGATTCCTACCTCTCAGGTATCAACCTATTTCTATGGAGGTTGAGGCACCAATCACGGATTTTGACTTACTGACATCAGTTAACCTTCGGAACTTCGGCTCTACACGTCCAAATAGAAAATTGTAATTTTTAGAGCATGCACCTCCTGCTCATCCAGTAAAGAAGGAATACTCTAAGAATCAAAAGGTTGGAAAACGTAAAACACTTTCCTATATACCTCAGAATATGAAAAATGGTAAAATCTATGTGAATATCACTGAGGATGACTTGAAAGAACAAACATTATACTGCAGAATGCCTTAATTGGGTTTGTGGTTGGGGACACCCCTACCAAAAATCTATGGAGACCTTTGTGTATAATATCTGGGATTTTGTTGATACACCATAAACATTGGGGCATAAATCTGGGTACTATGTGTTTTAATTCAATTCAAGTGAAGATCGGGATAAAATTCTACTCAATGGACCCTAAACATTTCACAATTAACCTTTTGTATTTCAATCATGGGAAATTGATTTTGAGTTTGACCTAAATTACATCATAATAATTCCACTGTGCTAACATTGCCTAGACTACCTGTGGGATATTAGTCGAGTGAAGCTTTGAGCAAAATTACAAGCAACATTGGAAGACTCTTGCACACTGACCACTTCACTGCTAGTATGGAATGCATCTTTTATGCTCGAGTCTATGTGGAAGTGTATGTTTCTCAAACACTGATTAACTCTGTAGAAGTGGTGACTCCGATAGGTATATTTTACTAGCCTTAGAGTATGACTGGAAGCCTCATTTCTGTAATCACTGCTTATGTTTTGGACTTTCTTCTGAGGGCTATTGAAAAAAAGTTGAGCCTAAAGATCAGGAGAATGAGTTCCAGGAGAAACCCAAAAAGAAGAGAAGAAATAGGAGAAGAAGAAGACCTATGCACCAAGATTGGCAAGCTAAGAAAGATGAAACCACAACAATTGAAGCCAATAATGAAAATCAGACCTAAGCTGGTCAAACGAAAAATCAGCCTATAGAAGAAATGCCTGCAACTCAAGTGGGAACAATTCCTGTGATTAAAGGAAATGGATTAGAAGAGGGTACTAGCACCACTGAGAATGATAACGGGTTCTCAGTTCTGGAAGCTATAGGTGATCAATCAAGAGAAATAGCCAAGTAACCTTGGAAAGCCCCCCAACACTTGATGATCATTGCAACATAGAACATGAGGGGTTTAAACCAACCCCTCAAACATAAGGAGCTTGAACTCTGTATGAACAAGAAAGATTGATCTGATGGGATATTTAGAGACACGGGTAAAGCAACATAAAAGCTCCATAATCTTGAATAAGGTTGTACAAGGATGGAGCACTTTTTGTAATTATGCAGAGGGGCAAAATGATAGAATTTGGGTACTGTGGATATCACATATACAAGTGTAAGTATTGGTAACACATGAGCAATTTGGTGCACTGTTATGTTGAGATCCCTATAGAGTCCTATACTGCCTATATTACATTTGTTTATGCAAAAAACACTGCTGTAGAAAGAGCTCTATTGTGGACTGGTTTGGCTGGATTGATTAGTAGCATCCAAGAGTCATGGATCTTATGTGGGGACTTCAATACCCTCTAAGGGATGCTACTACTCCTTTTGCAATAAACAGGAATACCATAGAGTTTACTCAAGAATAGATTGGGCCTTGGGGAATTATCAGTGGTTACAAAGATATGCTGCAGTGGAGGATGACTACTTTCTACCAGGAATATCTGAACATTCCCCAATCTTGATACACTGTATTCCAACACTGAATAATAGACCAAAGCAATTCAAACTATACTTTACTGTCATGCAGCATCATAAATTTTTCTAATATTTTAGCGGACACCTAGAAACACAGATATGATGGAACCATAATGTATCCGTTAGATCAGAAGTTGAAAGCTCTCAAAACAAATATCAAAAGTCTTAGCTATCATATGGATTTCTATGAGAGAAACTTACAAACTACTAGGCAACAACTTACAGTTCTTCAGGATAAAATAACAAATGACGAGTTTAATCAGAACTTGTTAGAGGAGGAAAAAGTGCTTATCCAGAAAATACATCAATGAAGCCTAGTAGAGGAACAAGACCTAAGACAAAAATCCAGTGCTACATAGATTGTTTATAGAGATTCTAACACTAAATATTTTCATGCTCAATGTAGGATAAGAGCAAACAGGAATGCTATCACCTCTATCTATACTGACCAAGGACAAAAGCTCACAAAGCCTACACTGGTGGAACAAAATTTTATCTCTTTCCTTACCAGGCTGTTAGGAAATATAGCAGCTGAGATCCCAATGCCAAACTCTGAAATAATTAAAAGAAGTCCTTGTTTAACAAGAAAACAAAAACTTAACCTCATAAAGGAAGTCGTAGAAGAGGAAATAGGAAATGCTATCAAAGATATGCCTAATGAGAAATCACCAGGATTGGATGGGGTACCAAATTAATTCTACACTAGTCAATGGAGCAAAGTGAAGATTGATATGATAATGGTTGTGCAAGAATTTTTCTAATCAGGTGAACTTCTTAAGACCTTCAGCTGTACTGCAGTGACTCTTGTGCCAAAGGTGCCTGCTCTTACAACAGTGAAAGATTATAGACCAATAACATATTGTAATACTATCTATAAGATCATAGCAAAGGTGATCACTAATAGAATGAAAGATGTAATGAATACTATTATAAGCCCTTCCTAGTCAGCCTTTATAAAAAGGAGATCTATAATTGACAATGTGTTTTTCAGCCATGAATTGCTCAAATGGTACACTAGGAAAGGTTTGTCTCCTAGGTGTGTGATGAAGGTGGATTTAAGGAAAGCTTATGATAGTGTTGAATGGAGTTTCCTCAGGAGAATGCTGGTAGAACTAGGCTTTTACTATAAATTTATAGGCTGGGTAATGGAGTGTGTCACCATTGTGACTTATTCTTTAGTACTTAATAGTGGACTCACCCAGCTATTTCAAGGGGGGAGGGGGATTATACAAGGTGATCTAATGTCACCTTATTTGTTTAAGATTGCTATGGAGTATCTTAATAGAGATTTAGCTCATACTATTTCAAATCCCAGATTCCACTTCTACCCCAGGTGCAAGAAACTAGGTGTTGTCCATATATGTTTTGCTGATGATTTACTTATGTTTAGAAAAGATGATGCTGCCTCTATAAACTCTTGAAACAAGTTTTTGATAGATTTTATATTGCATCTGGACTCCATAGCAACCAGTATAAAAGCTCAATTTTTATGTCAGGTATCCAAAAAGTAGTAAAAAACAACTACTGCAGATTCCGGGATTCAATGAAGGGTTTTTTCCATTCAAATACTTAGGGGTACCACTATCTTCTCAGAAGCTAACAATAGATCAATGCTACCCCTTGGTAGATAAAATCCTTGAGAGAATGAAGTGTTGGTCTACCAAACTTCTAGCTTACTCTGGCAGGCTATAGTAGATAATTTGGCATACAAAATTACTAGGCACAAATATTCATACTTCTAAAAAGATCATGAAACTCATAAATTCTCATTGTAGGGTATTTGTGGACTGGTCACACATGCCCATCAAAGAGAGCATTAGTATCTTGGGAAAAATTATGTCTGCCTGAGGTAGAAGGTGGGCAAAATATATTTAATCTCGTTCTCCCATTTCTTATTCTTGGTTTGAACTATTAGTTGAATTATTTCTTGATTTCATCTGTTTATTCATTCAATTCACAGTCACAAGGGTCCGGAAGGACTTCTAGTCTACTAGAATCCCCTAGAGTAGTAAAATTTATCTTTAGTTCATTTCATATATAACTAGCATGAGTCAATATCTAATATCATATACATGCCTTTCTTTCATATCATAAACCAAGCATTCATCTTAGATTCAATCCTATTGGAGAACCAAGCATCGAAATATCTAGAAGGTTTGGCTTATATTTATTCAAGTATAGATACAACTGTAGTTGCTAAATAGGTGTGGGCATTAGCAAAAAAAGCTGACTGACTATGGATCAAATGGGTGCATGCCTATTATATCAAGGGTGATTCTATAGAAGACTGTTTTAGCCTAAAAAATGCTACTTGGGTAGTAAGGAAAGTGATTGAAACAAGAAAGATAATTATGCTTGCACCTGGTCTACAAGGTAACTTCCAGGATAGGTTAAACCAGCTATATGTACAAGGGAAATTCTCTATCAAGATGATGTACTTAGACATGCTCCCTGACATACCAAAAGTTCCCTGGAAGAGGATTATACTCCAACCTAGCATTTATCTAAGGCACAACTTTATTTAGCGACTTACACTATGGAAGAAATTGGCAACAAGTGATAGGCTTGCAAGATTTGGAATCACTATGGACACCCTATGTGTCTACTGTCACAATGCCGAGGAAATACATGCTCACCTATTCTTTGAGCGTCCAATAACAAGAGGACTATGGTGCAGATTACTATCATGGCTGGGCATTCAAAGGCACATTGGAGACTGGCACCAGGAAGTAGATTGACTGGTAAACTGGACAAGAGGCAAAGCATGAAATAAGCTATAACATGTTATGTGTTTGCAATGTGGATATATGTAATCTAGAGAGTAAGGAACCAAATGAGATTTCAGCGGGGGAGATTCATTCCAAACAGAGTTTGCAAAGAAATAGTTGTGGACATCTACATCAGAGGCAGACAACAAAAAAGTGGAATACAGTTCTACAACAACTAACATCCATGCCCTAAAGAGTTAATTTTAGTCTTGTTATATTATTTAGTTTCTTGTAATCCTATAAGACCAGTGGGTCCTTAGGATGTTACTGTGGGTCTTACTGGAGTTTGTTGGTTTACATTTTGAGAGATAGTTGGTCGGCTTTGTCTAGTTTTGTAAACTCTTTACTTGGTGAAATAAAATTCTTTATTTACCAAAAAAAGTATATTATATAAGGACTTGTTTGGAGATTCAATGCTTTCCTACTGGACATTAGACACATCTACTTGAACTGTTGTGAGTAGAATCATTACTGCTTTACTTTTGTCGTCTAGATCTACCACTTGTCTTAATGTCCCTTCCATGTTACACACATGTTTCACTACCAATTAATCCTTTTTATTTGCCTCATCATCTTTCATCTCTTCACCCTCTTTCATTGTCTTATTAGTTTCTTTATGATCAAGTTGGGAGTTCAACTCTACTGCTACTGATAGGCATGTTGGAGGTGTTTCATGCTTTATCACCTTACTGATACTTCTATGATCTCTTCCTAAAGATGAATTAATATGATCTGTCTTCTTTACATTGCTACCTTCTTCACTGATATTCTGTTTTTTAATTTAGTAGGTTTTGTTGTACTTGTTGCTGCTATTTTTTGGTTTTCCTTTATTTTTTTGTTTTTCAAAAGACCTTGATTTCCACTCCTTGATGGATAAAGTCTGTTGTTTCTATTGAATTTCCCTATTTACTAGAATTTCCTCAGCTTTTAATTGGTTATTCAAAGTTATATTATTGTTATTTCTCTCTTTTGTTATTTCTGTCTGAGATTTGTATATTTTGCTTTGCTTGTTGTGCTTTATTGCTATAAATTGTCAACTGGAATCTCTGTTATTTATGGTTCCACTTGGGTTTCTTCACCTGATTTCTTTATATCTTCTAAGGCTGTAAATGTGATAACGGTCTTCACCCCCGTGTTAGGTGAAATTGTTTTCTCATTAATGCACTTCCTTTCATTGACTTTTTTATATTCCATGACGTATCTCCTAGTTGTGAGATTTCATTGTCTACCCTATTTTTTCCTCTTAATTACAACTAATTCCTTGTTTTCCATACCGATTTGCTTTTTATTCCTTTTTTTATCTGCCTACGATGTTATCTTCAATTCAGGATGGAAAATCCTATAGTCTTGTTCACCATGTCCCTAAAGTTTGTAGTTCTTGCAATACTTTAGTAGAATGTCATAATGAATCTTCACTTCCTCTAACCTTGACTCCTTTGTTATTGGGTTCATAATTTCTATTTCTATCATATTGGGAAATTCTGACATGAGGTCCACCTTCACCTTCACCCTAGCATAACTAGGTCTCATTTTTTTAATGGTGATTGTATTCAAATGAAGTGGTTTACCCACGGCTGTAGCCTAAGAAAAAAAATGTTTCTTTAACAAAGTATGTAGGTTTCAGGTTAGGGAAATATATTCATACCATTGCTTGTGTAGTCTCCTCACTAACTTTGAATTTAGCATCATATATTAGAGGTCTTATTGGGTATGAGTATCCATCCTTTGATATGATATAATATAAATTCTTAGACATCATATTTATAAAATCCTACTCTAAATTCAGTCTTATAATAATGTGCCTATTCCTCAATAGTCCAATCTTGCATTATCCTTTTTTATTGCATTGCTCTGGGATTTGAATTCTTAATTCGTTCAATTCAGGCCATCCATAGGAAAACTTACCAACTACAAGAAGTTCGAGATTTGTCATAGCATTCATTCTATCCACTTTTTCCACTATCTATGAAATTCTTAAAACTTCTAAGTAGGTTGCTTTAGTAAGATCGGTTACATAAAATGAGAATTTCTTTTATTTGTTTTAAAAGATTAGCATATTGACCAAGCTTGGGAATGTTATCTCCAACAGGTAAATTGATAGGCTCGTTAGACAAATTAGAATTTTTGCTAGGGCTTTTTGAATGATACCAGACAGGGAATTGATCTGGCAATGTCTGTTAGAAGTGGCCACTCAGTGATCTGAATAAACATGAAACACACCAAAAATAGGGTTTAGGATTTGATCATGAGAGAGAGGAGAACATTTTTTATATGTGAACCGTATACTCCTAAGGTATACAATATCCATACATATTCTTTCATGACAAATAATAAATATTTCTAACCACTTTTAAGTTTTGAATCAGCTATTTTCATAAAAATTCATTTCTCATATCAAGAAAAATAAGTAGAAAACTGACTCTTCATCAAACATAATTGTTATTTTTATGCTTTTTTATTTTATGTATGAAAATTAATTGTATCTCCATTTGAAAATACTTTGTCCCAGAATGAAAAAAATTTAGTAATTTTTTTTGTATGGAGGCAACAGTAATTATTACTGATTATTCTTTATGAAGTTACATACTACATTATGGTTTCTACAAAGAAAACTCTAAATAAAAAAAAAGTGTGGGAATATAGAAAATGACTTCGAGGGTCATTACAATATTTTAGTAGTATGATAAGTGATTTAGATATGTATTAGGGCTAAAAGTAACTCAAAGCTCATTGCCAAGTGGAAACATTCCTTACCGATTGAATTTTTGTGAGGAATCCTTCTTTAGTTTAATTCAAGTGAGCATGAAGCCTAGATTCTGAAGTATTTTGAGCTCAAGACCCACCAAATGAAAGGTCTTTGAGTATTCTTTTCAACCCATCTAGTTTTACCTTAATCCAATTCCAGATATAAGAGTTATGGCTATTTTAGTGAAGCACTATCTAAAAGTGAGATAGTAAGAATAGAAACCATGACTGTACAATGGTCTCTTCCATATGAACAACCCCAAAGCCCTGATATTTGGCAATTATACCTCTCAACCACGAAAGGGTACCATGATCTTGGACATAATCTTGGTTCCTAAAGTTGATCCAGCTTGGATTGCCAACCTACAAACTAATGCACAATCATGGGTGGGTTCTACGATTGTACCAACACTTGTCGAATGGAGTACAGAGAGCCTCCAATCATCCTTCCAACTATGATCAACACCCACAATCGTGGGATGGTCCATACGTCATATTTTTCATCTTTTTAGTTCTATTTTATAAGGGGTATTCTAGTCTTTTACCTCAACTTAGATCCCTAAACCGTATCATTTAAGCTATTTTAGTCTAGTTATTAAGTCAAAATTACCCTAATTCCTTCATTACTCAAAAATCATCCGATACTTAGCAAACAAAAGAGAGAAAAAATGATTTCCCTCCTCTAAGGCAAGTAATATGATACATCTTTTTCAAGCTCTAAATTCAAAGAATTCACTATAGTTTTTGTCTCCGTATATGTGGGCTTTCATGAATAGGTCTCATGTAACCCATTGAGTCCCAAAGTTTAACTCAATTCCTCAAGTTTAATTCACCTTCAAGCTTAGGGTTTTCATAAAAAGTGTGAATACCTTTAGCCTTCAGTTTCTTGCTTTAACTAAACCATGAAAATATATTTTCCCACAACTTTGATCATCTTTACATGCTCATGATTGTGAATTCTCCTTATGTTGATAAATTCTTGATTTTTGGACTTGAGTTATGAAATTCTTTATTATGTTCGATTTATGAAATTGCCATTAGTAGTTGTGTTTTCCTGAGATGGCTTGTGATAACACCCTGTGACCTAGGATATAATGCATTCTCAATTGGATACTTATTCTTTCAGCTTTCACGATTTAGAAGGCTTTCAAATAAAGCATTTACCTTTCAATTTCAGAATATCATTATTGTTGAGCATTTCAGTACATAAGTTTACTTTTAGTTGGGGGTAGTACTTAGAACTGAGAAGATACGGGTTTAGATAACTCAAGTCCCAAACTATGTGTCTTTGTAGGTGAAAGGAGTTCTCACCAGTTGAGAGTGTCTTTCTTGCCCTTAATGGGCTAATAAGTGAATTCATGTCAATCATAGTTTGTACACTTGGCAAGACACCCTTCCAACTTGGGTTATAGGTTGGATTTGATGTTGCTCACATGGTCTATGTCAATTATAGAATCTTTCCATAGTTCAGTTAGACCTCGTTTGAACTTATATTTAGTTTATTCAATATCTTATAGTGTTCTATTTTTAATACTTGGTTATAGCATCAGTTTATAGATTTTAGTTCCATGTTCAGTTCATCATATCACTTTTAGCATGTTCATCTTATGTAGTGTAGTACATATCTCACATGCTCAGTAAATTTAAAATACTGAACGCATACTTTTCTTTCTTCTATATTGTATCCCAATTACGGTTAGCTTGATTCTACAATACTCCAGCAGTAGTTTTTGCTAAGTGCTTATCATTCGAGAACTAGTTATGAGTATTTTATTTTTTTATTTCTATTATCATTTTAGACAATTAGAGTTAGCTAGGGGTTTGTCCCAGTAATTCATCTAAGTAGAGGCTTTCAGATTGATAGTAGATGTTCAGTTTTATGTTATGTTTTAGTGAGTTCCATTTTATTTTAAACATTGAAATTTGGCTTGGATTATCCATAAATCATTCGAACTTTAGATTCCACATAGTTTTACTCAGTTTTATATAGTATTCTTACTGTCATGCCAGGACATGGGCTAGTTTGGGGTCACTTGTGACTCTAAGCATCGTGTTACGGCCAGGGGGTAGTCTTTGGTCGTGACACTATTAAGCTAAGCATTCTATTTTGCAAATTTAAACCCAGATAAACTTTGGTCCATTATTGATCCACTCTTTATCACTACTCATAGTCGAGGAAAATCTTGACCTTTTTTACACTATTCTACTATTTTAGTCCTAAATTTGATCTTGGGCATCAAATTGTATGGACTTTTGCTTATTTAGCCTCGATTTGATTTCAAGCACTTGTTATACTCCTATTTCTCTCCAGTACTGGATGGAGCATATTGGACGTGATTGATTATTAGAAGTCTTGGTTCAGGATCAGGTAGTATATACGGATATCATGAGTCCTCTATGGATCCCTCTGTCTGGATAATACATGTCGAAAGAGGGGACACCTTATATGTCCTACCTAGTAAGCCGGTTATCCGAAGGAGGTGTGTATTCTTAGTAAGTTATGGCACTTAATTGGTATGTGTAACGCCCTGAATCTGGTACCCATAATGCTACACGGTGCTCATGACCCCGAAGGACCACAAGCTAACCCATGACTAATATCTGTACCTGAACACTGCATAATATACTGTATAAATGTGGAAATAAAGGCTGAAAGGCCATAAAGTTCAAAACTGAAACATAATCTTTGATAAAATATAACATCTGAGTGGGGTATGAAATACCCAAAACAACTGAAATAACTGTCTAACCATGATAGTCTAAGAAGCCTCTAGCTGTCTGTGGAAACGCTCTTTAATGGAACTTTAGCCTTAGCTGGCCATGCCCGAAGTCCCTGAATAAGGATATGATGGGACATGTCCCCAACTAACTCCAACTACTGAAATAGGCTAAGTACTAAAATGATAAAATAGTGCTCATGTCCTCAAAGGATAAGGACTCACTGCTGGCTCTAATTGCTGAGTACTGGAATGCTACTGATACTCTGGAGCTCGTGCCTCTGAACCTATGGTATAAAACACCATAGCACAAATGCGTCAGTACGCTTGCATGTACTGGTATACAAGTGAGTTAGGTTGAATACAAAGGGGTTCAAATGCATGAACAGTGCTAACTGACTATATAACATGAACGTGAGAGTACATGCATGAATAAGAGACTGTAACTGAATTCGTGATAACATGATTATCGAGTCTGAGTACTGATAACATGAGATACTGATAACTGTATAATTAAAATAACTGATACTGAGCGACTGTATCTAACAGTCTAGGTTCTGATGGAACTAGCTAAGTTCTGTACTGTTCTGAGTTGACTATATCTGACAGTCCTGAATTCTGTAACTAAAATTATGGGAAGTAGTATCTAACCAACATGCCCTAAAATATGCCATAATAGCTGAGCTGGGGTCCAATCTGACCCCCGATTAGAAGGGTGTCAATATCGCGCCACTGGTAAGGACAAGATGTGGATGACCCTTATCTGACAGTGTCTCCAAAAGAGAACGGTAAGACCTTCATCTGACAGTGTTTATCCACCTCATCAACCCTCATCTGATAGTGTTGATGTCTCAATCTATGCTGGCTATATAGTTCTAGAACGCAAGGATGACTTCTAAGAATCACACCCTTATCCGACAGTGTGTGTTCCCATGCTTGGGTTCACTCGGTGCATATTCCTAATCCCATCTGAATAGATATTGAACATGATTAACTGAACTGGCTTATACTAAATTTATGGAGTATCGTTAACTGACGGACTACTATGGAGATTACTAAATTACTGAGCTTTCCTGAGTCACATGACTAACTGAGTTCTAGGGATCATGGCTTGACTGAGGATATCGTGAAAACATGTCACTGACTCTAAGCACACAACAATATTTTTTGGGTACACGTACCCCCAGGACTCAATGAGAAGAAACTGACAAAGCGTGACTTTTTGGAACACGTGACCAACATCGACAATCCATAATACAATAAGTTGGGGATCTCATGAAGTACAAGTTCTAAAGCACCACAATGGCCACACATATATCCATAATTCATTGACTAAAATATTTCATCGAACACTTGACATGCATGAACTTGTACATGAATGGGGATTTCATATTCTCATACTAGTATGACAATTTACCTTCACATAGCCATTTAATCCAACACATGGGGCGCATGCTTTGGTTATACAATTATCAACACGTCTAATAATCATGGATACATCAATCAACTTGTAAATTGAAGGGTTTATCATGAACGTCGCATAATTCATCACATATTATAATCAATTCTTGTAATTAATAGTCTATAACATAGAATAAAACCAAACAACAACATGAACATCACTTTTCAATTCAATCAAATCATGAACATTCATAAATATACAAATCTTGGATTTTTAAAAGAGATTCTTGAGCTTCATAGGTGAAAGGGGCCCATGAATCAACACATGACATACCTTAGAATGTAACTCTGTAAAGATCCTTGGAGAGATTCTTGATCCTTGTCCTTGAATTTTTAAGATTAGGGTTTCTTGGTTTAAGAGAGAGCAACTCAATTTGTGAAAAATAGAGTGAATAATGATATCCTTAGGTCATGTAGGGTTAAATTTTGTATTTAAGGCTGAACTAAAATCATGGAAAAAGACCCATTTAACCCTGGATGCATCTTTTAAATTTTGTAAAATTTCCCGATCTAAACTGCTGGCGCAATGCGGCGCTATCGCGGAGCTTCACTGAAATTTTAAAATTGGTATTTGGAAGCCCTCCGTGATGTGGTGAAATCATGAAGTCTTACTAGAAATTGAAAAATGTCATTTTGGCTTATGGCGCGACGCGCCACTAGCTGAAATGGACTGAAACTTTAAATCACCATAACTTCTTACCCGATTATTGGATTTAGGCAAATTTGGCATCGATGAAAATCTTATTCAATTTTTCACGTGATAAAAGTGAAAATCTTGAAAATACCATATGTATAAAAGTGGATTCATCTTTAAAATAAATCTTTGATATTTTTGAGACGAATTTAAGTTAGGTAGAAGTACGGGGTATTACAGTATGGTAGTATAGGATTTTCTTGGCATTCATTCATTTTGTATGTATTGCATATCACCAATATAATTATTTTGGTGTATGTACCTACCGACCTTATGGGGGTTGGATAAGTATAGGTTATGTTTGTTATTTGCTGAATGATTATTTGTTTCATTAGGGATTATTGGGGCTCGATTACGTTATTTTTTGTCTGGTCTTACCCAGTTGTTTATATTGTTTGGATATTATTGCATAGTGTGGAAGGATGGTTTTGGACTTTTATTCGAGGTTGTAGGTATGGTCTGGGTTCTTTTCTTCTTTAATATTGAGAGCGTTGTTATAAGATTATCCTATGGTTATTCATATTTCTGGTTAGATGCTCTGATTGTGCTAGATTTAGCTCTCTTATTGTTTATGATCCTCCAATGGTACACTAGCTTTCTCAGGTTAGTACCTCCATGTTTAGATACTTGTATAGTATTATCGTATATCCCTTTTGTCCTCTTTATCTATTCCTATTGTATATCACCTTTTGTCTTCATACTAATATTCTATATTCCTCTCTTCACTCTTCCATTGTATAAAGTCTAGCGACTTATTGTATCGTGCTTCCGTCCCTAGTTACTTGTAGAATATGATAGCTTATCTTTACCTCTCCATTATCATTATTGTGTTTTGCTTTTTGGATAGTTGTCTATAATGTATATTCCTGCCTTACGTATTTTTTATACTTGCATTATTATTGGAAGTCAGTAGGCTAATATCCACTAAGTATCTCGTGTTTGGTACTCATACTACACTTTTGCGCCCTAGAGAGCATAGTACGTGTTCTCATCACTGGCACGCGTATCATGCTGAGATGCCATGGATCATAGACTTGGGGTGAACTCCTGGCACCTGGAGTTATTCTTGCTCTCCCCTTTTTTCTAGACTAATCTTTATTTTATATTTCAGAAAAAGTTATGTATCTACATATCATGTTTACCTAGTACTTTTGTTTTGATAGTGGCTCTTGTACTAACCTTACCAGGTTTTGGGGATTATTTACTTTCTTTTGGTTTCCTTCTCTTTTTATTTAGTTTTGATTTGCATTACTCTTATTAGCCAGTTACTCACTGTTCCGGGTTATGGATCGGCTTAACTACTGGTGGGTTATAATAGGCGTCATCATGACGTAAGAAATTCGATCGTGGCATAACAAGATTCAAAAAATTTCTCTACTTTCTTAAATTTTGTGCTAAGTCAAAATATGACAAATGAATTCAAACGGATGAATTATATGTTTGTTTTCATTTGCAAAAGCAAAAAAAATCATTAATTTTGATTTTTAATAAACCAGTTAGTGGACTTAAATATTTTTATATTAATCTTTCATTATAGTCTACCTACTTAATTATTTTATTTTTATTAATCTAAAAGTTAGTTAATATTTTATCTTTGTGTAATTTTCATTTTAAATTTTAGTAAAGGCAAAAAACTAGAAAGAGACAATTTTTTTTTTTTAAAAAAGATAAACTAACAAAAGAGAGAAAAAGCTTTTTGGAAAAATGAAAAAAGATTAAAAAGAAGAAAATTAATTATAGAAATATTAAAAAGTAATATTTATGTATAAAAGGATACAAAATAAATTTTGTTTTCTTTTGCAAAAGAGAAAAATCATAAAACATATTTTTTTATTAATTTTAATTTTAATAAATAACTAGTGACTTTAGCATTTTTTTAATTATTTATTATTTTGATCTAATTATTTAAATTTTCATATTTTTGTTAATCTAAAATTAGTTGGCTAATATTTAATTTTTATCTTTTAAAAGAAGTAAATATGAAAAAGGGACTGAACAAAAAAGAAAAGACAAAAGTTAGAATGAAAAACAAATGTACAACCTATCATGTGCAACACTTTCAAAGAAAAAAGCCCCCAAAAAATGAAAGAGTAAAAGAAGAATAAGAGATAAAGAGACAAAAAGTTAGAGCACTAAATACACTTAGAATCTTGCTCCAAAATTAATAAAAGAATTGTTGGGTATTTGGATGTTCGAATTCTCATCGCTTTTATAAAATATTTGTAGTTGAGTGGGCATTGAATATAATTAGTAAGGGAAGGGGCATACATGGGTAATTATTTATTAAATGGGTCTATTTTGAGTACGTTTCTTCATTCTTTAATTAATAACAATCTAACTAACAAAAGATTGTTATATGGCAGTTAGGGGTGTATATAGGTCGGGTTGGTTCGGTTTTTCATTAAAATATAACCAAACCAATAATGTCGATTTTCTAAATCTATAAATCAAATCAAATCAAATCAATATACAATTGATTTTTTATTTCGATTTTAGTCGAGTTTTTTTCAATTTTCTCAATTTTTTAGTTTTCTCGGTATTTTTACAATTATAATGTGATTGAAGAAAAATTAAATATTTTCACTAAAAAGATAAAAAACAATGGTTATAAAGTAGTTACAATTAAAATTAAGTTGACAAATTACTAAGACGTTTGAACTACTATCTCTCAGAGTAATATTATGTGGTTCAAAATTTCTAAGTCACTAGTCACTGTAGCTTGTCTGAAAGTTTTTTCACATAAAATGTGAGCATACAAAAGACATTGATCGAATTTCCTGTGGTGGATAAGGATCGAGCTAGCATTACTTTGTAAACATCACACCCCTCAACTTTAAACTTTTTCAGTTCAATATCTTTTACTTGCTTTTCATCAACTAGGGATCCAGGTATAGGGAACACAATGATTCTAGGATAAGTCAATAGATCTGTATGGTAATATAAAACCTAGCCCCAGAAAGTATCTATGAGCAAGCATATCGATTGTACCCTTCCACTTTTGTTTCCACTAGGATCGCTAATATAAAAAACAATGGTCAACACGCATCCCTTATTCAAGTAGTTCCAACAAAAATATAGATTTAATCAAAATAAGTCATGAATTCTAGTAAAAAAATATTAGAAGTAATCTTCAAGTACCATCATACACCACGATACAACTTCCATATTTTCTTCTTCAAAATTAATCGATACTCAAAGGGATACCTGGACATTCTGAAAGGATAAAAATTATTAGCACTCAAAAGAATAGTTAGTTATTGAATAACTTGTTAACTTGTCCAGTAACAACAAATTAAAGTTATTTCTAGAGCATAAACAAAAAACTAAGAGCAGCCACTCATTGAATCAGTGAAAAAGTACAACTACAAATTTATACGAGAATCTACCTATAAGAAATGCACTCAAATGAACATGACTTTGGTGTGTGAAATCTTCTATTTCTAGGTTGTGTAAATTTGTGGTTGTACAACAACACAACTAAAATATCCTGGTTTCTAGACCTTAAAATTTTTTCTTGATTTATGATTTTTGGGCAGTATATGACTGACGGGAATGAATCGTACACTTGGGTATAGGTGGTATGGTCCAGTCATTTGCTGACTAGTGTTGGTTGGTGGGATGGATGTAGTTACTGAAATTAGTATGATTTGGGTGGTACTAGTCGTATAGTTGGGTACGAGTTGATTGGATAATTCACATAACCTTAGACTAAAGAGAAGGACTTTTGATAGTAGAATATTTTACTCAGGTTAGATGATACAAACAACCTTTTGAAATAAGCTTACGGGCTCTAAGGTAAGATATGAATTTCCCTTTAGGTGCTAAAGAATGACCCTCCCATTCTATCACTGGTTCATTCGAAAAAAGAAAGTAACCTTTTGGGTTCTACAATCTAGTGTGGCATAATACTAATGGAGCCAGTCCATTCCTAATATAGCATCAAAATCAACCATATCAAGCTCTATGAGGTCTGCCATAGTATCACGACTACAAACAGATACAACACAATTTTTATACACCCTTCTAGCCACAACAGAATCACCCACAGGAGTAGAAACAGAGAAAGGTTCTACAATAACTTTTAGCTCAAACCCAAAACTGACTGCCATATATGGGGTCACATAAGACAAGGTATATTCAGGATCAAGCAACACATATGCATCTCAGAAGAAGATTTGTAACGTACCCGTGACTACATCTGATAAGGCCTCTGCCTCCAGGCAGTTGGACAAGGCATACAACCAGTTACAATCACTTTCGGTAGCTGAAGTAGCACCTTTGGGAGGCGGTGGTAGTGCTGAGGAGTTTGCTTTGGACTTAGCACCATTAACATTCCTTCTAGTGGAAGGACAATCTCGCTGGAAATAACCCACCTGACCACAAGTATAGCATACTATCCTGCCCAGCTGACACTTCCTTGGTGGTACTTACCCAGGTCTCACATCATAGAAAAGTCCTATATGGCTGGGCCATACTACCTTGGGACTGGGTACCCTGCACTCCAGATGCATGATTAGTCTGAAAATTCTAAAATCATCGGTAAATTGGAGGTCTGGGCGCTGGAGCACTAACTGCAGTCTGAGGATTGCCTCAAAACTTCTTCTTCTTCCGCCTGTTACCCCAATTTCCACTCTGCGGCTGACTATGGTTCTGGTCTGCTGGTCGGGCCCTCTTGGCCTACCTATCCTTCTCCCTTGCCTCAGCAACCCTCTTCTCCTGCTCCTCAACCTGCTGCATATGAATAGACAATCTAGAGAAGTCCATATCCGTATTTAACATTGTCTCCTTATACTCCAACACCAAGTCATCCAAAAGGTCGGATGCAAACTTCCTCATACGGGCCCTCATGTTCCCTGTCAACTCTGGAGCATAAGAGATAGTTGGTTGAATTTTAGGGTGTACTCTTTGACACGCATATTTCCTTGTTTCAGGTTCATAAACTCTACAGCCTTGGACTCCCTCAACTCGTGAGGAAAGAATCGGTCCAGGAAGGCTTCCACAAATTCGCCCCACACAGAAGGTTCAACACTATCTCCTCTCGAATCTTTCCACTCATGCTACAACTGATTTGATACCTCCTTCACTTGATAAGCAACTAGTTCAACCCCTTCTACTTCATCCACATGCATCACTCGGATGATTTTCTCCATCTCATTCACGAACTCTTGTGGATCTTCCTCCACCTTTATACCAGTAAACTTAGGCGGGTTCAGCCTCATAAATTGACCCACTCGAGTACCCTCAAAGGTAACATATGCATACCCAACATCTTCCAACCATCGATCCTGTGAAGCCACCAACTGTGTAATTATATGCATCGACTGTCTAAACTCAGCATCCGATATCTCTCTCTGGGGAGGTTGGGTATGATTAGTCCCAAACAAGGGAGCCCTAGGTGCTTTGGGGGGACTGATCTAAACCGGAGGGACTCCCAGAGTAGCAACAAAATTAGAAGAGTGAGCCCAGTTACGTGTCCTCATCCCGTGAGTAGGACGAACATCTTCTATCTGGGCATTCTGATCATTAGAGCGACGTGGAGGCACGATAGCTTTTCTGAAATATATAAGACCATTGATTAGGAAACATTCAGACTTTACAGTACGAACTAAATCACAAAGAGGGGAAATATTTCTAAATGCCTAATAGTCTCTTATTTATGAGTATGGCGCGCTACACACCCATAAACAAGACTCTAACCGACACGATTTTGTAGACACCCTGAGACCATGAACTGTGCTTTGATACCAAGTTTGTCACGACCTGAGTCGGGGCCTTAGCCATGACAAGCATCCCGAACCATGGAGGCCCGAGCGCCCTTCTATTTCTGGTAATCATGTACAATACTCAATAGTAAGGAAAAGAATGCGGAAATAAAATAAACGGAATCATGGTCATACTCTGAATTCAATTTAACAATACTGGAAAGAAATCCATCAGCATCTAAACAACGTCTATTTCAGTCTGCGAAATCTCTAGTACATACAAAATTAATAAAACTATCTGAAATCTGGGACAAGGCCCCCAGTGGACCAATACCATAATAAAATAACAATACTCTAAGAATGACCTTTCGAGGTAAGGGAGGTTCACCAACTGTACTCTTCTGACTATCAACTCTATGGTTTAGCAGGACCTCTAGACTGAGCCTCAGACCCTGAAAGATAGGGGGTCAATACAATTGTACTGGTATGCAGAAATCCAAAATAATGCATTTATATATAAAATAGGTGAGAGAAATTCATGAAAACATTATCCATGATATAGTTTAAAACTCATGGGAAATTCTTTGAGGTTCATAAAACCTTCTTATAAATGCAGTTCTGATCTTTGTATTACTTCTGAGTTAGTGGTCCACCCTATAATTCTACTACCCCACAGGCTATATGGAGTTCGCCCTCAACTTAACGGCCAAGCCCCCAACATAAGTTTGCCGCAAGGTTGGAGTTTCTAATTCTGATATGCCATAGGGCACTAGGCCAACGTATAATTCCTCTAGGGGACATAATAATCCCGTATCGACAAAACATGATTTTGGGCAATGAGTCTTCTAGAGTCGTTCCTTCTTCAGGTAACCACCTAACATCTCTTTACGCCTATTTTTAGCCTTTTTTGAAAATGTGTCATTCTAAGTTCAAAATCTAAAAATCTGAAAGAAAATCTATATTCTATTCTGTTCTATGCTACTATGGCATTATCTGAATTGATATCGTCATACCAAGACTTGCAAGTCATGTTTCTGGGCCATAAAAATCATATCATAATTTCTTCTTTCAAAACATAAAGTTCAGACCACCATATTTCAATAATTCAAGAGGTTCATTCTTCAACACACTTATCAAACTATGAAAAATCATTCCTTTCGATCATTTCAGCAAATGTGTGGTGGTCATGCATTTTTGGCAAACCATGGAATCTTTCATTATGTGTTCAACATTTGTCAATATGAAAAACCCCTCTC
Source organism: Capsicum annuum (assembly GCF_002878395.1). Classification (NCBI taxonomy): domain Eukaryota; kingdom Viridiplantae; phylum Streptophyta; class Magnoliopsida; order Solanales; family Solanaceae; genus Capsicum; species Capsicum annuum. The sequence continues at coordinate 53,664,294 of NC_061120.1, read as the reverse complement.
ATCAATTTAAAAATCAAGTTTACATCATTCAACAATAGTTATGAACATATAAAATCATGTTTCTAAATATCATTCTAAGAATCAAGAGGTATCACAACATGAGAGAGAGCGTAAATAGTTATGCTCTTCATTCAATTATCAACTTTAACCACATACATATATATATATATATATATATATATATATATATAAGATTTCAAATCAATTTGGGGGGAAAATGCCTAAAGACCAAAACCATATTGTCACTGAAGAATTCATAATGCAAATTTCAATGTAAATTCCAAAAACCCCTTTAAGATTTCAAAATCTCACAATGCTAAACGTTGTTGAAACAATTTATTATGCCTAATTAGTTTTAGGAAAATCCCACGTACCTTATATCCCTTATGAGGAAGAGTAAAATCCGAATCACCCCTTAGTTCTAGGAATTTTTGACTTGCAATGATGAACTCCTCTCTTAGATGAAGGGACTAGGGTTTTTATTTGAGAGATTCTAAGTAGTTTATGATGATATAAGGCCTCAATACTTAATAATTTCGTGTTATGGCAAAAATAGAATGAGGAAAAAGACTAATATGTCCTTCCCAAAGCTAGTTATTATTTAAAATAATGAAAATTGGGGACCGACGCACCAACCGACGTGACACATCGATATCACATTGATTCGCTGCTTCATCGATGCGGCCATCAATGTGGCACATAGATTTCTTATTGATTCACTATTTCCAACATCCAAACACACTTCTAAAGTCATCCAAAAAATTTGAAACTTCCCCGACACATCCCTTTCACTCCCCCATACATGAAATAACTTAAAAATTAACTCTCCGAGGCTGGGAAGGTCGAAAATAAAATCAGCAAAGGCTAGGGGTTCATAATATGACTAAGTTCTTTTGACACTTGGAAAATTTTTCAGAAGATTGACCCTTCCAAGTATACCATGATGTGATACAAATTAGAGAAAACTATAGGGCGTCACAGGACATTAAAAAATTCATGAAAGAAGAAGTTTGAAGCAACATATAAGTTCCCTGCAAATTTCACAGTAGATAGATAGAAAATATTTAGAAACTTTATAAAAGCTCTCACATTATATCAATCAGTTATAGTTGGATGTCCTTTCAATCCACTTTGAAGACAATACTTTCGGTAGTTATGATCATCCACATACATTCTTGCAAAGGTCTTTTCAAAATTTGCTGCAGTATCTAGCATTGAATATGTAGAATTCCATCTAGTTTCAACATCAAGACTTAAAAGATCATGTGTGTCTATCTTTACCTTCCCAAATATGACTTGAAAGAGGCAAACCTAGAAGCAGAAGACTTTATATATTTCATTGTATTTCTTATATGCGAAATGATCTCAATTTGTTCATCTAAACCTTCTTTTACAATGATATTCAGAATATAAGCATTACATCTAACATGTATAAACTCATTTTCCAAAATCACCCTTTTCCAATCATCAATATATCCTTAAAATGATAATGATAATATCATTGGCAGTTGCATTATCCAGAGTCACTGTAAACAAGTTTTTGATTCCCCAATCTAACAAACATACTTCAATACCTTTAGCTATAGTCTCTTCTTCTGTAAGTTCCAATCATCATCAATCCAATGCGCAGTGACAACCATAAAAATCAAATTTTGAAGTGAAGTCCATGTATAATTGGTAATACATATATGTTGGTTCCTGACTAGTTTCTTAAGCTTTTATTGATAAATTTTCTAACAATGTCTAGCCACAGTTACACGTGAAGGTAAATCAAAATTAGAAAAAGCTTTGGCCATCAATTTTTTAAAACCTTCCCCTTCAACAACCTCAAATGGTAGCGCATCAATAATGACAAATTCAATAATGACCCTCTTAATATCATCCATATTACACACCACTTTTTCAATAGAACTTGTTGCATTTTCTTATCCCCCTACTTTGATAGGTACAAGTTTCAAAGTTGACTTTCTTCTATAAACAACTCTAAAGGGAGATTTGAGACAGTTTTCATTTAAATGTGATCATAATGTAAAAGTCTCATTTCTTTTGGTCTCAACAGCAAAGTGTTTGACACAATATTTGTATTTTGCTTTCTTTAGTGATAAATTTACTAAAGTAATCTATGATGTTTCTCTTCAAGTATTACCATCTATAGGATTGGAATTTGTAGGAGTTATTCGTTTTTGCTTTTTAGGAGGAGCGTGCAGAGGAGGAGTGTTTTTACCTCTTTTTGAGGTACTGATAGAGTCGAAAAATTTTCAAAAATCATTTCTACATCTAATACAACAGTAGTCTACATCTAAGAATGCGAACAAAAGAATTTAAGACTTGTCGTAGCAGCAACAATGAATCCTAAAGAACACAGAAATAAAATATCATAAAGAAAACATCAATTAGAAACTAAAAATGAAGTCTACGGAAATAAAAAAAATTAAAAAATTGTTGATTCTAACATTGTGAAAATAAAAAATGAAGAATTAGAGACAACTTATTAAAAGCTTAACTCCATAAAGTAATTAACTATAACATAATTCCACAAGAAAAAAGAGAAAGAAGAGAAACAAACCTAAATAAAAACTTGATGAATGAGGAGAATGAGAAAAGTAAGATGAGGGAATAATGAGAACTCTCTGGAAACTTGGAAAGTAAATGTAAAATGAAGCAATTGAAGAGTTTTAGCTTTTCATATTAATACTGGACTTCGTATTAATTTGATACTAATGGACAAATATTATAATTAAAGGCCCAAGAATATATATCTATTTTCTAAATATAAAAAAAGTAATAGAAGTAATTAGAAAGTAGATTATAAGTAATATTTTTTTACATATAAAAAATTAAAATTATATATGTATTATTTCGGTTTGGTTTGGGTTTGGTTTGATTTTATTTTTGCTAATACCGAACCAAATCAAGAATGATCGTTTTTTTCCCAACACCAAACCAATCAAACCAAATCATAAGTCAATTTTTTCCTCGATTTGATTTCATTCGTCGATTCAGTTTGACTTAACAGTTTAGTTTTTACACCCCTAATGCCAGTACATATCACATATAATTAGTTATAGAAATAGTCTAACTATTGCATCATTTCATAAATAATATTTTTTATTTCACTCTTGTCATTTAATAATTAATTAAATAATTAATCAAGTAAATAATAAAATGATTGATTAAAGAAAATTGCACTAAACTAAGAAACCATAAATATTTTTTTTTGGGCTAACCCATTCAAAATATAGCCTAAGTAGCAAAGAAAATAAATATGGATCGAATTTTAGAAACCCAGCCCAAAAAATACATATATATAAGTAAGTAGGGTTTTCTAATTGAGCTAAGAGGCTCATTAGTACCTTCTGCCTCTTCTTCTCTTAGTGTAGAGTTTCCATGGATTTGTTTTTCAATCTTCAGCTCCAACTTCTGCTTCTTTGGGTGGTGAATACTGTTCCCTTGTATAGCTATGGTGTATACATCTTCAGCTTCAAAAGTAAGTTTTCTTTTTCGTTTAATCATCTGAGGTTAATCTTTGTTGCTTATTTTCATTTTTTCTTTCAATAACCAACTGAGATCTCCAGTACTAAGGTGTATGACAAGCTTTTTTGGTGCACGAAAAGAGGGTTTAGTCTGCTTAGGCCTGGTAATCATTGCAGGTAAGCTTACCAGATTGTCATTACTAACTTTAGTCTTACTTCTGAAAACTAACCTTTCTGTTGAATTAGTTCTTGAAGGGAGGGAGATTAACGGATGCTCAACCCATTGGATCTTTGATGATGCCAAAAACCTAAGCTGCATGAATTGAAGAGCTGACCAATGACCCCTGATTTACTGAGAGTCCTTTTTTATGGCTGATGACCTAGGCTAAGTAGTTTCCTTTTTATTTGTTGCTCATCTTGTACAGAAACAAATGTATTAGCCTGTCCAGTCTGTTGTCTGATGCTTAGCTGCTAGCCTGAGATAAGATGACTGATACTTATCACTGTTCAAAATCTTTCTAGTTGTGTTAGGCAATTACTAAAATGTTGTATATTCAAACTGATTGCACTCCACTGCTATGTTGGCTAGATAATCTGCTAGTTGGCTCCCCTCTCTGAATGTATGAAGTATTTTTACTTGCTTTCTTTCAATGAGTTTCCATGTGTTCATTCTTATATCCTCAATCTTCCATGGTATTTTCCACTCCTTACATAGAATCTGCTTTAGTATAAGTGAATCAGTCTGTATTATAACTTTGTTGTGTCCTGAATTACTGTAATGTTTTGCTGCATTCCAAAGAGTTATTGCTTCTACTTCTAAACTATTGACCTCTTCAATAGCCTCTCCTGCTGCATACACTAGATCATCTTTTTCATCTCTTAAGCAAAATGCCCATGAAATTCTCCCTGGGTTTCCTCTTGACACTTCATCTGTATTATATTTAACCCAGCCTGACTTTGGAAATTCCCATATGACACCTATAACCTTAATTGTAGGTTTTAGTTGTCTGAATTGGTGCATAATAGCAGGCCAATCCCCTCTAAAATTCAAAGCTGGCTTTTTCACTTTAAGTAGCATCTTAAGATGTCTTGTAACATTGACGATCATCTTGTGAATTGAAACTCCTTTTCCTTCATGCTTCAGTTAATTCCTCTTTTTTCATAATTCCCAAATTATCATGTCTGGAATTGCTCTGAAATAAGCTTTCTCTCTTGGCTTTACATCAATATTCCACCATGAATATATAACATTTCTCAGACTTAGTCCCTGAATGCTAATACCTGTAAAAGAAGAGAAGTAGGACCAAGTCCTGTTAGCAAAATTTGATCCCAATAGTACATGAGTCACAGTCTCTTGTATTGGATTTTGACAACACCAACACATAAAAGGACCTTCCACTCCTCATCTTCGAAAAGTAGCATCAACAGAAATCTTCACCTTCCACATTCTCCACATGAAAAAGCTAAACTTGAAAGGTAAACCTTTTATCCACACTTTCTTGTATAACTCATTAGAGTTCTCCTTCTGTCGAATATAGTGCCATGCAGATTTGACACTAAAATTTCCTTTTGTATCTAAGGTCCAAACTGCTTTATCCTGCATTAAATCATTCTGTGGACTATTTACATTGTAAAGTATATAGTCCACCATGTCCTCTGATAGAATCTCCTGAAGCTTGATGTCATCCCATTGACTTCCCTTAATCAAATCACTAACTTTCTGAATACTATCATCCCATTCTCTGCTATCCTCCACAATGGAGTATAAATCTCCTAACCCTGTCCAATTGTCAAACCACACATGGGAACTCCCTCCTTTTATTTTTCACAAAATCAAGTGATCAACCAAGTCCCTTGCAATCAACATCTTTTTCCAAACTTGTGAACCACATCCTGATTTCCACATGGCTTCTTTAGGATGTACTTTACTGCAATATTTATTCATCATATAATCTCTCCATATAAATCTCTTTGTTCTAAAGTTCCACCAGAGTTTACAGAATAATGTTGTTGATATATCATGAAGACTCCTAAAGCCAAGGCCTCCTTCCAGTTCTGGTAAACACATTTTGGACCATGCAACCCAATGTCTGCCTTTTCCTTCTGCACTACTACTCCAAAAAAATTTAGCAAAACACTTCTGTATAACATTAATCACATTCTTTGGAGGATTCATAACTGACAAGCAATGGATTGGAACACTTTGTAGCACATGTTTGATTAATACAACCCTTCTGCCAAAAGATAATAATTTTCCTTTCCATGTCTGTAGCTTAGTACTAATTCTATTCATAATCTGCTGATAATAAAGCTTCTTCTTTCTCTTGTAAAAAACTGGACAACCAAGAAACCATAAATATATAATCCTTATTGTGCGGCTAAGTTCTCTCTCTTATATTTAATAGCGGAGTAATAAAATAACTAATTAAAGAAAGTTACATATTCTCTTTTTTTCTCTCTCAAAATTGCCTACATTTTTTCTCCAATATTATTTTTATCCTAATAACTTTTAAAAATTATATTAAATAAATTTCAAATGAATTATACTGTGATTAATTTATATTATTTTATAATATATATATATATATATATATCATATATACTATCATACATGCCGTACATCGAATATATGAACTGTATACGTAATAGATGTAACTAAATAAAATAATTATACGTATTTTTAAAATATATAATTGGTAATTATATATGCTTCTTAATACACACACAAAAACGTACACACATATATACACACACATTTACCTAAGGAATCAAAAACAAAAATTTAATTGGTAATATGTTAATATAATATTTGTTAATATTTATTTTTGAAATCCAAAAGAAAAAAAATAAAAAATGTATTAACAAATAATTTTTCTTAAAAAGGAACACCTAGGAATACAAAAATATAAAAACATTTAATATAAAAAAATACTAAAAAAGGAAACTGATCTTTTTAAAGAATATGTAATAATTCTTTAATTAGTGGATTCATTTAATAGGCGACATTTAAGGGATATATTTTTGTTCCATTTTTTATTTTACGTGCACAATATTTTAATTATTTAATTAATAGAATTATGTGAATATGGTAATAAAGATTTGGCCATAATTGATATAATCAATCTTTGGCTAAAATTTACCGATGTGGATTTTTAGATTGCATAATTATGTAAGATGTTCTTTGGGGAAAGGACAGAAACGGTACTTCAAATTAAACTATTTCCTTGAAAATGGTCATGAAATTTAAATTTCACTTTCTAGCCATTTTAATTTACTGACTGATTCTATACTATTTTTACACAATTTTTATACAGGTTTTATACAAATCTTATACATAAATATTATATATGGAAATTATACAGTTTTGATACATAATTTATATAATAACTGTACATTTGCACTTCAAATTAAACTATTTCCTTGAAAATGACCATGGAATTTAAATTCCACTTTCTAGCCATTTTAATTTACTGACTGGTTCTATACCGTTTTTACACAACTTTTATACAGGTTTTATACAAATCTTATACATAAATATTCTATACGGAAATTATACAATTTTGATACATAATTTATATAATAACTTTACTTTTTTTTACACGTTTTATACAACAATTATATAATTTGTATACACTTTTTATATATTGTACATATACATATTTGATAGAACTATACAATTTCTATACATATATTTTATATAGATTCATATTCTATTTAATAATTATATTGTTTTTATATAATTTAATTATTATTTCTAAACAATAAAAAAAAGCAAAATATTTGATCAATTTAAAAATTTATAGTAAGAAAAAATTGAAATATTTTTAAAAGGGACGAATTGTCCAAGTTGAATATTGTATCAGTATTGTATATAGACTGTATTAGTATCATATATGGACTGTATATGGATTACGTGGATCAAAATAACCCAAATTGGGAAAGATTAGAAAATGGCCATAAAATGGCATTTGTTTAGCCGACTGGACATCATTTATCCAAATGCCAAACTTGGGCTATAATTGAGCTATTATTTTTTAAAAAGGTCATAGAGTGTCCTTTTCCCATTTTCTTCCAACAAATTTCGGCCAATTGGGCCTTTTATGTTTTTTAAGAAAAATTATTATTTCATCCCTCACATTTTATGTGAATCCAATATATCTCTCTTCCGTACTTTTTAAATTGCTGTGCTCTGATATCATTTGTAGGGGGGTGCGCGGATTTAATAGGTATAATAGATTTATTAGGTTTCTAGTGAATCTATTATACCTATTAAATCCGCGCACCCCCCTACAAATGGTATCAGAGCACAACAATTTAAAAAGTATGGAAGAGAGATATATTGGAGAGAGAATATTCATGTTAGAGTTAAAAAATTTACTTATAATGAATTAATTATGCGAAGACCATTTAAAAATAGAGAAGCTTTTAGAAAAATTAAAAAATCTTTAATTAGAAATTATTCAGAATATATAAGTCTAAATAAAACAAAAGAAAACCTACAAAAACTAGCCTACTTAATTACATTAATATCTAGTATTGAATCAAAATTAATAACACATTTAAAATCCAGAAGAATGAGATATATACCACCTAATTATGATAAAATTAGATTTAGATATCCACCAAGATATCATAAATATAATTTAAAATGAATAAGGTACAATAATATAAAGAATTAAAACAAATTATCTCTGAAAAGCGAAAAGAATTAAAAATAAGAATAGAAAGACTACATTATAATATATTTGCCGGAGTTAGTAAAAATTCAATAGATACACAAAAAGATGAAATATCAAAATTAGAATCACAAATAGATAGTTTAGAATATGTATATCAACATGACCTATTCACAATAAAATGAATAAAGAAGAATTTGTAATAGATGAAAAAATATATGAAAACTACGAAGGATCAAAAATAAAAATAGTATTTTCTAATCTAGGACGAAGATATAAGAAAATAGGTGAACATTTATATCTAATGTTAGAAAAAGAAGAATTAAAATTAGAAGATAAATTAACAGCAATGGTAAGAATAGAAAAAGAAAATGAAGAGATAGATAGGAAAAAGGAAATAGAAAAAATAAGACAACAAACTACGGAAGAAACACGAAAAATAGAAGAAACCAAAAATAGTAGAATTGCTGAATTAGAAAAAGAATTACAAATGTTAAAAGAGCTGTATGAACAAAGACAAAAAGAAAAAAAGAAAAAGATAGAGAACAGAAATTACTAAACAAGATAAATCAATTTAAGGAAAAATTAGAAATAAAAAATGAAGAATTAGAAATAAATAATATAGATATTGAAGAGACAGATAATTACGAGTCCGAAGACAATGAAACATATACAGAAATATTAACAAATACAAAAAATTTAGAAATTAATGAAGAACAAAAAGAAATTAATGAGGAAAACTTAGAAAATACCCACACAGAAATAAATACTCTTGATAAAAAAGAAAATGAAAATATAATACCTAAAACAACAGAAACAAGAAAACCCATATATTATAAGAATAAGTTTAAAAAATATAATGAATATGATAAATGAATACATAAACAAATAATGAATAAAAATTATAACTTTTTAGATCTAGACTGTGTAATAGATACAGAAAAAACAATACAATTGTGGATAGGATATATGACAAAACAATTATTAGATAATAATATAAATATAACAGATGCACCGGAATATATAGAAAAAACCCTAATAGGATCAGTAAAGCTATGGTTTGCAAATTTAACTGAAAATAGCAAAAAAGTATTAAGAACTAATAAACCTATAGAAGGAACATCATCGACAACAACTAAACTAACACCTATAGAATTATTAAAAAAATATGAAACAGCTATAAAAGATGAATTTGGTAGTACGACAACAATCGAAGAAGAACAAAATGAAGAAAGAGATATGAATAGAAATTTAATGTTAAAATTAGCAATATGTAATATGTGTTATATAGATGAATATACTTGCGCATTTAAAGCATATTATTACAAAGGAGCATATAGTATAGAAGAAAGTAAAGAAATAAGAAAATTATATTTTAATAAATTACCCGAACCATTTAGTTCAAAAATAATAAAAAGTTGGGAAGAAGCAAAAATAGTAGATACGTTAGGAGCAAGAATAAAATATTTACAACAATGGTATAGAAACTTATGTGAAAAATATAGAGAAGAATTAAAAATGGAAAAAACATTAATAAGAAATTTAGCATGTTGCAAAAATAAAATAGCACCCCAATTTGGATGCGAAGAAAGATATTATAAGAAAAGAAAAAGACATAAGAAATATAAGAAATATAAAAAATTAAAATATAAATATAAGAAACCAAGAAAAAGATATTATGTGAAAAATTATAAACATAAAAGACCATATAGAAAGAAGAAATCTATAAAAGAATGTACTTGTTATAATTGTGGAAAGTTAGGACATTTAGCTAGAGATTGTAAATTACCTAAAAATCCAAAAAATAAACAAATATCAGAAATAAAAATAGATAATACCGAATATATGCAGATAGATTATATAGATTATGAATTAGAAAGTGAAGATAGTATATATGAAATTTCAGAAAACGAAACAGATAATGAAATAGATAGCGAAATAGATGAATCAAATGACTGAAGAAGATATAAAAATAATAACAAAGGAAGAATATTTAAATGATAAAGGAACGGAACAAAAAATAATATTTGATAGTAACATATTTGATGAAATAAAAGGAAAAGAATTAGATTTAAGTGTAGAAAAAATATTTAAAATACCAACAATAAAAAATATTTTTACTAGGAAGAAGGATGAATATTATGTAGTATGCCAAAAAGAACATGAATATTATGTAGTATGCCAAAAAGAACATGTAATAGACTGCAGATATGCAAAAGAAAAAGCTAGTATACCATTAGTAACAAAAAGAATAATTACTAAAGAAATAAATGATATAAAAAGTAAAGGAGATCCAATAAAATATGTACACCTTGGAGGTACAGAGATATTAATAAAAACATGTTTTAGAGAAGGAATAGATACACCAATAGAATTATATTTAGCAGACGATAGAATTATAAAACCTATAGAAAAGAGCATAATAACTGCCGTAAAAGGAAATCTAATATATCAAAAATTTAAATTTATAATAAGTGCAAATTATTCAGTAGCAGTAACAGATAGAAATATAGATAAATCATTAGTATTATATTGGAAAATATCAGGAATAGAATTAACCCCAGAAAGTAAAATATTTACAGCAAGATGTAAAAATCTATATGTATTAACAACAAAACATAAAATAACAGGAAAAAATAAGATTAACAAAATACAAATAGAAAGCCCATTCGAACAAATAGTAAAAACAATAGATTATAATGACTATACCTATAGAGACATAGATACAGAAGAAAATTTAGAAATAGTAAATGATAGAATAAGTACAACAAAAAGAATAGCTAATGAAAAACCAGAATCATCAAGCTCATAAAAAAGAATAAGTTATGAAACAAATTCAATAAGTAATTTAAACCAATATTACATAACGGGAAAAATAAATGAAAAAGAATATTTAATACTTTTGAATACAGGACAAGAAGAAAATCATATAGCAAAATATCTAGTAAAAAATGAAGAAATAAAAACTGACAATGATATATGCCCAGATCTACCAAGAAGTTTAATAAATAATAAAAATATAGCAGAAAAAGAAAAAATATTAGGAGTGAGAAAAATAAAAATAGATTTCGAAGTAAAGGAAGAAGTGCAAAAAGCAGATATAATATTAGGAATAAAATGGTTAGAACAAGTAAAACCATATAATATAGAACATACACAATTAACCTTAACATATAACAAAGAAAAGTTATTCTTAAAAAGAGCCTTAACATGAAATGAAGATATATGTATTAATGAAGATAGTGGTAGAAGGTTATTACAATAGATACTATACGCCTATGATAGATACAGGAGCAGAAGCTAATTTATGTAGATATAATTGCTTACCAGAAAGCAAATAGGATAAATTAAAAACACCAATAATAGTTAAAGGATTTAATAATGAAGGAAGTTTAATTACTTATAAAGCTAGGAATGTAAAAATACAAGTATGGGATAAGATATTAACAATAGAAGAAATTTATAATTATGAATTAACATCAAAAGATATACTTTTAGGAATGCCATTCTTAGATAAATTATACCCACATATAATAACCAAAACAGACTGGTGGTTTACAACACCATGTAAACAAAAAGTAAGAGCAAAAAAAGTTAATAATAAAATAAGAAAGAAAACTGATTGGATAAAAGGAAGTGAAAAAATTACACAAAAGTTAGAAAATATAAAAAATACTGAAGATACGGTAGAACTAGTAGTATTTTCAATAAATAAAATAGAAATAACTATATTTTCAATAAATAAAATAGAAATAATTCAGAAAAAATTAGAACAATTATACAGTGAAGATCCATTAAAAGGATGGAAAAAACATAAAACTACTATAAAAATTGAATTAATAGATAAAAATAGCATAATAACACAAAAACCATTAACATATAATTTTGATGATTTAAAAGAATTTAAAATGCACATAGATGAATTATTAGAAAAACAATATATACAAAAAAGTAATAGTAAACATAATAGTCCAACATTTATAGTAAATAAACATAGTGAACAAAAAAGAAGAAAAAGTAGGATGGTTATTGATTATAGAAATCTAAATGCAAAAACTATAATATATAATTATCCGATACCAAATAAGATATTAAAAATAAGACAAATCCAAGGATATAATTATTTTAACAAATTTGATTGTAAATCAGGATTTTACCACCTAAAGCTAGAAGAAGAATCTAAAGAATTAACCGCATTTACGGTACCACAAGGATTTTATGAATGGAACGTGTTACCATTTGGATATAAAAATGCACCAGGTAGATACCAAAATTTTATGGATAATTATTTTAAACAATTATCTAATTGTATAGTATACATAGATGATATATTATTATACACAAAAACCAAAGAAGAACATTTAAAATTATTAGAACAATTTACAGATATAATAAAAAAATCGGGAATAAGTCTAAGCAAAAAGAAAGCTGAAATTATGAAAAACCAGATAGAATTTTTAGGAATACAAATAGATAAAAGTGGAGTAAAAATGCAACAACATATAGTTCAAAAAATAATAAATTCGAAAGAAGAATTAGATACAAAAAAGAAATTACAATCATTTTTAGGACTAGTAAAGCAAGTAAGAGAATATATTCCAAAATTAGCAGAAATTTTAAAACCACTACAGAAAAAATTTAAAAAGGATATAGAATATAACTATGATGAAAAAGATAAAAAACAAGTTCAAAAAATAAAATTACTTTGTAGAGAATTACCAAAATTACAATTTCCAGATGAAAATAAAAAATTTATATATATAGTAGAAGCAGATGCTAGTGAATATAGTTACGGAGGAGTACTTAAATATCGATATGAAGCAGAAAAAATAGAACACCATTGTAGATACTACTCAGGTACGTTCAACGAGACAGAAATAAAATGGGAAATAAATAGGAAAGAATTATGTTCATTATATAAATGTTTATTAGCATTTGAGCCATATATTGTATATAACAAATTTATTGTACGAACAGATAATACACAGGTACGCTGGTGGTTAACAAAGAAAATACAAAATTCAGTTACAACAAAAGAGATTCGGAGACTAGTTTTAAATATATTAAATTTCACATTTACAATTGAAGTGATCAGTACTAACAAAAATGTTGTTGCAGATTACATATCAAGACAAAGCTACACAGACTGAAATAGTAGAGGAAGATACTCTAGAAAAAATACTTAACACCCTAACTATGCTTTCAATGAAAGTGGACAGTATGAGTAATGAGATAGAAAAGCTAAAGACTAATGAAGATAAACTGAAGTCTATAGCTACAAATCAGCTAACTCAGCAGTGTGCAGAGCTATGTCGATCGGAAGACATTAAAAATCCAGAGCTAGAAGGAGACGTTGGGACACTCCATAAAACTCATAACATTTATCAATCTACTTCTGCAGGTACAAGCAAAGGAGTTAATAGACCAAGATACCAGAATGTAAATATGAATAAAATATTTGAAAAACCATTTACCCCCAAAACACAAAAAGATCATTTATTCATACCCCCACAAGTTAACACATACCGAGATAGCCTAAACCAAGACAAAAAAGTATACAACTACACCTCCCAGAAATACATAGAAAATATATACAGAGTACAAACCTTTCTAAACCATAACCCCAGAGCTACAGACATCAAAGAACCAAATACCAATTATATAACCCAAAAATTACAAGGATATAATAAATTAATTGCACTACCCAAAACTAACCCAAGCCTAGTTAAAACATGTTTTGACTATGGACTACTAAATACTATATATACCCAAGACGGAGAAGAGCTAACAGCTATGGAAGAGTTATACAAGATATTCACTACCTACAAAAGAATAATAAAAGGAAATTTATTTTATATAAAGCGTTATACTGCACCAGCAGAGATATTATATGATGAAATAAAACCAGTTATACAAGTTGTAAAGATAGGATTAACAAGAGATATGATTATACCAGAAGATATTACGCAACAACCGGAGATACCCAGAATTGAGATACCAGATTTTTATGCAAATAAACGACTTATTGGACTAGCTACGATCATTCAAGAATTAACAAATAATTATACTAACGGAAACCCAATATGGAGCTACTATTCAAGAGATCATCAAATGATATATTCAAATTCGAAAGAGCTACGGCAAGCAGATATGGAAGACGTAAGACAATGGATAATGACGCTACTCAACCCAGAAAAACAATCTACCGCAAGAGCAATCAAATAAGGATTTATTTCAAACGGACTGCTAACAAGATATTGTAAAATAATTGGACATAAATATCCAGACCACCAATGTTCGAGGTGCAATGGAGAAGATAATATTATTCCAGAAGTACATCTAGAATAAAGAAGACAAAATGCCAGTTGGAAAGATAAGATAAAGAGCAATAATGGAGCAGATAAAGAGCAATAATGGAGCAGATAAAGAGCAATAATGGAGCAGATACGACAACGGAAGATATTTGGACTTATTGTACAAAATTTTCTTACGATACAATAATGTAAAGCAATTATTGCTTTTCTTACTTTTCTTACATTTATGACTTTTTAGAATAGGTTAGGCCATAAGGCCACTTTTGTTGACTTTTTTCTTTCTTTAGTTTTAGAAATTAGAAACATGTGATTGTAAGACTTACTTTTTCGTTCTATATATAACAAAGGCAGAAGGCATTGCAAAGGCAAGCCTTCATGCGTTGAAGCAACTTTCCTCTCTCCACTCCACAAAAAATATTTTACTCAGTTAATTAGATAAACATATTTCAATGGAAAAAGCTATGGAGCAACAAAACTCAGAAATATCAAAGCTACCCGAACAGGTATATCTATTTATGATTATGAATAGCTAATTTTATAATTCCCAACAATCATGATATGATAAAATAAATTCATATTAGTTACTTTATAGTAGAATTATTCGAAGAATAATATGTTAAGAAGTTTATTAACAAAGAGGAAACGGAGAAAAATCCCTAAGGACTATGCCATCCTAAAGGTGAAACCAATGAGGCAAGAAGCCGTGGCGGGGAGTAACCAGAGTAGAGGCGCTGTTTAAGGAAAAAAGTATCCGGATTACCATGTTAATAGTGACGGAAGAACATATTATTTAAGAATAATCTAGTATATAGTAAGCTAAGATGACTATATTTTATGTACATGGTTGAAGGGAATATTTTAAAAAAAGCAATTTTATGAAAATGAATGATAATTTATCTGATGTGATGGTAGATAAATTCAAAATACTTATTTTGTATGCACTTAGAAATATAAAAGTAGTAGATATAAGAAAAATCATATTAGAAAAAGCTTTTGGTAAATACTACATGACTAGAGTAAATTATATACCATATCTACCTAACTACTCTTATAAATACTTACGATAATAAGTTACATAAAATTTTTAGAAAAAGATAAAAAAAAAATATACAGTTACTAGAAAAACAGATAAAAATAAATATAGATAAATACATGAAAAATAAAGATATAAAATTTCTTAATAAAAATATGCAAAAACTACTAAGGCTAAAACAAACAACTACAAAATATTATAATAAAACCAATTTTAAAAGATAGATCATTTAGATTATCTTAAAGTTTTAATCTTATATATACTTAAAAACATAGAAATTATAGATATTAAAAAAATAATATTAGAAAAAGTAATAGACTACGAAATTGAAACTACAAATTGTCTAGAACAGTTATACGAAGAAATTTACCCAGAAGGATATTATTCAGATTAAAAAATGTTAGAATATATTAGACAAACTAGAGAAAATCAAGAAAATCTAAATAATGAAATTAATTATAGAAACCGAATAAGAAAAATAATGGAAAACCTAAAAGAAAAATTAGTATGGATAGAAAAAACCTTAGAAAATTTAGATAAAAGCACATGTGATAGTTTATATAGTTTTAAAAACTCACTACGAGAAGAACAACACAAGATAATAAATAACATTGAAAATCTAGAATTAGATATACATTATAGCACAGATAGGATAAATTATTATACAGAAATTTGTAACTCTGCAATTACTACAGGATAAACTAATTAATGAATATATCTTACGAAAAAAGTAAATTATTTAAAGATATTGAAACAAAATTTAAAAAATATCCACGCACAAATAAAAATAGATTCACTAGAAACCTAATAAATCTATTATACCTATTAAATCCGCGCACCCCCCTACAAAACCTAGTGAATCTATTATACCTATTAAATCCGCGCACCCCCCTACAAATGGTATCCAAATTGAGTTTTACCTTATATTGAATTAATTTCATCTTTTGTTTCTCAATTGAACTTGTATTGGCTAATCCATTTTCTTTATGTTTTTCTCGATTAAACTTGTATTGATTAACTATTTATTAAAAAATAAAAAAACTTATGAGATTCAAAATAATATAAAAGTATTTAATACACTAATTGATTTATGATAACATCAATGAAATTAACTTATAAATAAAAATAAAATTTAATTTAAATAATTTAAAAACTTGATTCAACAGAATACCTTTGTAGATGTTCCTTCATGTTAAACTATACAAAAGAAGTTGAAATGTTAATAACTTTTTAATACGTTAATAGTTTTCTTTTCTCTAAAAATACATGTTAAGAAAAGCTGTATTATTTCTTAATTAAATTTATTTATTTAAGAAAGGTATATTGATATTTCTAAAATGTGTATGAAGCTTTAATATTTTATGTTTAAATTGATTATTTTGAGAATAAAATATTGGCTATCCTATTTTTTGTTAAAAGTTTCACTATTAAAAAGTCACCCTCCTTTTTTAATTATTTAATATCATTACTATTTGGATAGTTCAATTGTATTTTAAAAAAGAAATAACTTTTCAAACATTTTTAGCAATATATAAAAAATAATTTTTAATTAAGTTAGAAAGACAATGTCATGATACATTGTTTACTTGTTCATGACCAATTTGTTAGGAAAAAGTTAATTTGAAATAAAACTAATAAATCTTTCCACAAAATAGAAAGACTATGAATTTTTGGATTAATTTAGAATTTGAGGATTCTTTCTGAATTTGATTGTATAAATAATTTTTTATAGTGTCACTATCATTTTTGTACGACTCATCACTTTTATAGCATTTAATAAGCCTATATAATCATTTAAATTTACCAAATAGGTGAAAACTTTTAGAGTAATTATAACTTAAAATAGAATAAAATTAATTAAAAAAAACTTCGTGTGAAGTATCAAAATCTCACATTCTCTTGTATATTGAGAGTAGTACCTTGCCGTTGGCTGCCACAATTCCTAGATTCATTTTTTGGGATACACATTAAAAAGTACGGAAGAGATACACATTAGTTAGAGTTAGAATATATATGTTAGAGTCAAAATTAGATTTAGAGTTAAAAAATTTACCTACAAAAATATTAAATTAATTATGCGAAGACCATTTAAAAATAGAGAAGCTTTTAGAAAAATTAAAAAATCTTTAATTAGTAATTATTCAGAATATATAAGTCAAAATAAAACAAAAGAAAATCCACAAAAACTAGCCAACTTAATTACATTA